>NC_027756.1:1501929-1504127 GCF_000695525.1 Brassica oleracea var. oleracea
CTAACAACATATAAAAATCGAATGTGGACCTACTTATTTTTCAATTGAATGTAATTGACTACCTAATTGAGTGCCACCTATGCATTGGGGCCTCTTTTAATTAATACAAAATTGAGGTTACATCTTTTCAAATGTTCCTCAATTAATATATAAGAGATTTGTAGATTGTGTTCTTTTCATATCTGTTAACACTAATGTATCGTTCAACAAAATAATACGAATTGTCTTGCATAAATCGACTATAGTAAGTTAGTAACACAAGTAATCCCATTTCAAGCCATACTGTATCTTCATTACCAGTTCATCAAGCCAAAAGTATCATCATTAATTTAAAACTTCAGCCAGAAAAAGATAATGGGTTGACTAATCTGTATTGTTGATTGTTAATTTGGTGTTCTAGTTTAACTAAAATGTCAAGGCCTAAACCAGACACAAAATTAATTGATAATATTCCGTCGATTTAGGGAATATTATGAAGTTTTACTAAATTAATTGATAAAAAAAATTATAACTATTCCATAGACCATGAAAAAGAGCTTAAAATACAATAATGAAAATGTAGAATGTGGTTAAAAATTTTAAAACAACACTAAAGATTATAGGCTTCAGTATATAAAACATTTAACACATAGATTTTGAGAAAATTTCAAAATTTTTTAAAAAATATGACAATATTGTTTTAATGCATAGTTTCATCCTGCAGTAACATATGATGATGATGTTTAAAGAGGTTTGGAGCCTTTGTTACTTTTCAGGAGAATAGCAATTTAACAGTGGTTATTCCACCGATTTAGGGAGTATTACGAAATTTTACTAAATTAATTGATAAAAAATTAAAACGATTTCCATGCATCATGAAAGAGAGTTTAACATACATTAATACAAATGTAGAATGTGGTTAAATTTTTTAACAACACACTAAAAAGTATAGGCTTCAGTATATAGTGCGTTTCATGTAAAACTCAATATATTCGTAACAATTTATACATAGATTTTGAGAACAATTCAAAAATATGATAATATTTTTTAATGGATAGTTGCATCCTGCACTAACATATAATGATGTTTAAAGAGGCTTGAAACCTTTGTTGTCTCTATTTCTCAAGAGAATAGCGATTTTATAGTGGTTATTCCACTGATTTAGATAGTATTATGAAGTTTTACAAATTAATTGATAAAAAAAATTAGAATGATTCTTATATATCATGAAAAAGAGTTTAATATACATTAATATAAATTTAGAACGTCGTTAGAAAATTTAGAAGAACAATAAAAAATATAAGCTTCAGTATATAGAGCGTCTAACGTAAAACTCAATATTTTTGTAGGGGTTAACACATAGATTTTGAGAAAAATTCAAAAAATATAACAATATTACTTTAATACATAGTTGCCTCCTGTACTAATATATGATGGTGGTCAAAAAGGTTTGAAACTTTTATTGTCTCTATTTCTATAGAGAATAGCGATTTTATAATGGTTAGTCCACTAATTTAGGGAGTATATGAAGTTTTACTAAATTAATTTATAAAAACAATTGAACGATGCTCATTTACCATGAAAAAGAGTTTAGCATACATTAATACAAATGTAGATATGGTTAGAAATTTTAAAACAACACTAAAGATTATAGGCTAAAGTACATAAAGTATTTACCAAAAACTCAATATTTTCGTAGGGGTTAGCACATAGATTTTGAGAAAATTTCAAAAAATACGACAATATTGTTTTAATGCGTAGTTAATAGTGGTTACTCTCTATTTTTCAAGAGAATATCGATTTAATAGTGGTTATTCCACTAATTTAGGGAGTATTACAAAGTTTTACTAAATTAATTGATAAAAATATAACAATTTCCATATACCATGAAAGATAGTTTAACATACATTAATACAAATGTAGAATATGGTTAGAAATTTTTATTATTTTCATGCATCATGAAAGAGAGTTTAACATACATTAATACAAATATAGAATGTGATTAATTTTTTTAAAAACAACACTAAAAATTATAGGCTTCAGTATACAAAGTATTAACCAAAAACTCAATATTTTCGTAGGGGTTAGCACATAGATTTTGAGAAAATTTCAAAAAATACGACAATATTGTTTTAATGCATTGTTGCATCCTACACTAACATATGATGATGTTCAAAGAGGTTTGGAGCCTTTGTTGTCTCCGTTTTTCAAGAGAATAA
>NC_027756.1:1504333-1513831 GCF_000695525.1 Brassica oleracea var. oleracea
ACACATAGATTTTGAAAAAATTTCAAAAAATATGACAATATTGTTTTAATACATAGTTGCATCATGAACTAACATATGATGATGTTCAAAGAGGTTTGAAGTCTTTGTTGTCTCTATTTTTCAAGAGAATAGCGATTTTATAGTGATTATTCCACTGATTTAGATAGTATTAAGAAGTTTTATTAATTAATTGATAAAGAAATTTGAATGATTCTCATATACCATGAAAGAGAGTTTAACATACATTAATTCAAATTTAGAATTTCGTTAGAAAACTTAGAACAACAATAAAAAATATAAGCTTCAGTATATAGAGCGTTTAACGTAAACTCAATATTTTCGTAGGTGTTAACACATAGATTTTGAAAAAATTTCAAAAAATACCACAATATTATTTTAATGCATATTTGCATCCTGCACTAACATACGACGATGGTCAAAGAGGTTTGGAGCCTTTGTTGTCTCCATTTTTGTAGAAAATATCGATTTTATAATGGTTAGTCCACTAATTTAAGGAGTATATGAAGTTTTACTATATTAATTTATGAAAACAATTGAACGATGCTCATTTAGCGTGAAAGAGAGTTTAGCATACATTAATACAAATGTTGAATTTGTTTAGAAATTTTAAAATAACACAATAGATTATAGGCTTCAGTATATAAAATATTTACCAAAAACTCAATATTTTCGTAGGGGTTAACACATCGATTTTGAGAAAAATTCAAAAAATACGATAATATTGTTTTAATACATAGTTGCATCCTGCACTAACATATGATTATGTTCAAATAGGTTTGGAGCCTTTGTTATCTCCATTTTTCAAGAACATAGTGATTTTATAGTGGTTATTCTATCGATTTTGGTAGTATTATGAAATTTTCCTAGATTAATTTATAAAAATAATTGAACGAGGCTCATTTACCATGAAAGATAGTTTAGCATACATTAATACAAATGTATAATATGGGCAAAAATTAGAAAACAGCACTAAAGATTATAGGTTTAGTATATAAATTATTTACCAAAAACTCAATATTTTCGTAGGAGTTAACACATAGATTTTCAGAAAATTTCAAAAAATACGAAAATATTATTTTAATGTATAGTTGCATCATGCACTAACATATGATGATGTTCAAAGAGGTTTGGAGCATTTGTTGTCTCCTTTTTTAAGAAAATAGTGATTTTATAGTGATTATTCCGCTGATTTAGGGAATATTATGAAGTTTTACTAAATTAATTGACAAAAAATTATAATGATTCTATAGACCATGAAAAAGAGCTTAAAATACAATAACACAAATGTAGAATGTGCTTATAAATTTTAAAACAACACTAAAGATTATAGACTTCACTATATAAAACATTTACCAAAAACTCAATATTTTTCGTAGGGGTTAACACATAGATTTTGAAAAAAAAAATTAAAAAAATATGACAATATTGTTTTAATGCATAGTTGCATCATGCACTAATATATGATGATGTTCAAAGAGGTTTGGAGCGCCTTTCCTGTCTCCATTTTTCAAGAGAATAGCGATTTTATAGTGATTATTCCACTGATTTAGATAGTATTATGAAATTTTACTAATTAATTGATAAAAAATTAGAATGATTCTCATATACCATGAAAGAGAGTTTAACATACATTAATACAAATTTAGAATGTCGTTAGAAAATTTAGAACAACAATAAAAAATATAAGCTTCAATATATAGAGCGTTTAACGTAAACTCAATATTTTCGTAGGTGTTAACTCATAGATTTTGAGAAAATTTCAAAAAATACGACAATATTATTTTAATGCATATTTGTATCCTGCACTAACATATGACGATGGTCAAAGAGGTTTGGAGACTTTGTTGTCTCCATTTTTCTAGAGAATGTCGATTTTATAATGGTTAGTCCACTAATTTAGGGAGTATATGAAGTTTTACTAAATTAATTTATAAAAACAATTGAACGATGCTCATTTAGCATGAAAGAGAGTTTAGCATACATTAATACAAATGTTAAATTTGTTTAGAAATTTTAAAACAACACAATAGATTATAGGCTTCGGTATATAAAGTATTTACCATAAACTCAATATTTTCGTAGGGGTTCACATAGATTTTGAGAAAATTTCAAAAAATACGATAATATTGTTTTAATGCATAGTTTCATCCTGCACTAACATATGATTATGTTAAAATAGGTTTGGAGCCTTTGTTATCTCCGTTTTCAAGAAAATAGTGATTTTATAGTGGTTATTCTATCGATTTAAGTAGTATTATGAAATTTTACTAAATTAATTTATAAAAATAATTGAACGAGGCTCATTTACCATGAAAGATAGTTTAGCATACATTAATACAAATATAGAATATGGTTAGAAATTAGAAAACAACACTAAAGATTATAGGCTTCAGTATATAAATTATTTACCAAAAACTCAGTATTTTCGTAGGAGTTAACATATAGATTTTCAGAAAATTTCAAAAAATACAAAAATATTATTTTAATGCATAGTTGCATCATGCACTAACATATGATGATGTTCAAAGAGGTTTGAAGCATTTGTTGTCTTCGTTTTTTAAGAAAATAGTGATTTTATATTGATTATTCCGTCGATTTAGGGAATATTATGAAGTTTTACTAAATTAATTGACAAAAAATTATAATGATTCCATAGACCATGAAAAAGAGCTTAAAATACAATAGCACAAATGTAGAATTTGTTTAGAAATTTTAAAACAACGGTTAAGATTATAGACTTCAGTATATAAAACATTTACCAAAAACTCAATATTTTCGTTGGGGTTAACACATAGATTTTTTTTAAAAAATAAAAAATATGACAATATTATTTTAATGCATAGTTGCATCATGAACTAACATATGATGATGTTCAAAGAGGTTTGGAGCCTTTGGTGTCTCCGTTTTTCAAGAGAATAGCGATTTTATAGTGGTTATTCCAACGATTTAGAGAGTATTATGAAGTTTTACTATATTAATTGAAAAAAAATTATAACGATTCAATAGACCATGAAAAAGAGTTTAGCATACAATAATACAAATGTAGAATGTGGTTAGAAATTTTAAAACAACACTAAAGATTATTGGCTTCAGTATATAAAGCGTTTAACGTAAACTCAATATTTGCGTAGGTGGTAGTTAACACATCGATTTTGAGAAAATTTCAAAAAATACGAAAATATTATTTTAATGCATATTTGTATCCTACACTAACATATGACGATGGTCAAAGAGGTTTGGAGCCTTTGTTGTCTCCATTTTTCTACAGAATATCGAATTTATAATGGTTAGTCCACTAATTAAGGGAGTATATGAAGTTTTACTAAATTAATTTATAAAAACAATTGAACGATTCTCATTTAGCATGACAGAGAGAGGTTAGCATACATTAATACAAATTTTGAATTTGGTTAGAAATTTTAAAACAACACAATAGATTATAGGCTTCAGTATATAAAGTATTTACCAAAAACTCAATATTTTCGTAGGGGTTAACACATAGATTTTGAGAAAATTTCAAAAAATACGATAATATTGTTTTAATGCATAGTTGCATCTTACACTAACATATGATTTTGTTCAAATAGGTTTGGACCTTTGTTATCTCCGTTTTTCAAGAAAATAGTGATTTTATAGTGGTTATTCTATCGATTTAGGTACTATTATGAAAATTTACTAAATTAATTTATAAAAATAATTGAACGATGCTCATTTACCATGAAAGAGAGTTTAGCATACGTTAATACAAATATAGAATATGGTTAGAAATTAGAAAACAACACTAAAAATTATAGGCTTCAGTATATAAATTATTTACCAAAAACTTAATATTTTCGTAGGGGTTAACACATAGATTTACATAAAATTTCAAAAAATACAACAATATTATTTTAATGCATAGTTGCATCATGCACTAACATATGATGATGTTCAAAGAGGTTTGGAGCCTTTGTTGTCTCTGTTTTTTAAGAAAGTAGTGATTTTATAGTGATTATTCTGTTGATTTAGGGAATATTATGAAGTTTTACTGAATTAATTGATAAAAAAAATTATAACGATTCCATAGACCATGAAAAAGAGCTTAAAATACAATAATGAAAATGTAGAATGTGGTTAAATTTTTTTAAAACAACACTAAAGATTATAGGCTTCAGTATATAAAACATTTACCAAAAACTCAATATTTTCGTAGGGGTTAACACATAGATTTTGAAAGAAATTCAAAAAATATGACAATATTTTTTTTAATACATAGTTGCATCATGCACTTACATATGATGATGTTTAAAGAGGTTTGGAGCCTTTGTTGTCTCCATTTTTCAAGAGAATAACGATTTTATAGTGATTATTCCATTGATTTAGATAGTATTATGAAGTTTTACTAATTAATTGATAAAAAAATTAGAATGATTCTCATATACCATGAATGAGAGTTTATCATACATTGATACAAATTTAGAATGTCGTTAGAAAATTTAGAACAACAATAAAAAATATAAGCTTCAGTATATAGAGCGTTTAACGTAAACTCAATATTTTCGTAGGTGTTAAACACATAGATTTTGAGAAAATTTAAAAAAATACGACAATATTATTTTAATGCATATTTTCCTCCTGCACTAACATATGACGATGCTCAAAGAGGTTTGGAGCATTTGTTGTCTCCATTTTTCTAGAGAATATCGATTTTATAATGGTTAGTCCACTAATTTAGGGAGTATATGAAGTTTTACTAAATTAATTTATAAAAACAATTGAACGATGCTCATTTAGCATGAAAGAGAGTTTAGCATAAATTAATACAAATGTTGAATTTGGTTAGAAATATTAAAACATCATAATAGAATATAGGCTTCGGTATATAAAGTATTTACCAAAAACTCAATATTTTCGTAGGGGTTAACACATAGATTTTGAGAAAATTTCAAAAAATACGATAATAGTGTTTTAATGCATAGTTGCATCTTACACTAACATAAGATTATGTTCAAATAGGTTTGGAGCCTTTGTTATCTCTGTTTTTCAAGAAAATAGTGATTTTATAGTGGTTATTCTATCGATTTTGGTAGTATTATGAAATTTAGTAAATTAATTTATAAAAATAATTGAACGATGCTCATTTACCATGAAAGAGAGTTTAGCATACATTAATCCAAATTTAGAATATACTTAGAAATTATAAAACAACACTAAAGATTATAGGCTTCAGTATATAAATTATTTACCAAAAACTCAATATTTTCGTAGGGGTTAACACATAGATTTACAGAAAATTTCAAAAAATACGACAATATTATTTTAATGCATAGTTCCATCATGCACTAACATATGATGATGTTAAAAGAGGTTTGGAGTCTTTGTTGTCTCCATTTTTTAAGAAAATAGTTATTTATAGTGATTATTCCGTCGATTTAGGGAATATTATGAAGTTTTACTAAATTAATTGATAAAAAAAATTATAACGATTCCATAGACCATGAAAAAGAGCTTAAAATACAATAATGAAAATGTAGAATGTGGTTAGAAATTTTAAAACAACACTAAAGATTATAGGCTTTAGTATATAAAACATTTACCCAAAACTCAATATTTTCATAGGGGTTAACACATAGATTTTGAAAAAAATTCAAAAAATATGACAATATTTTTTTAATGCATAGTTTCCTTATGCACTAACATATGATGATGTTCAAAGAGGTTTGAAGCCTTTGTTGTCTCTATTTTTCAAGAGAATAACGATTTTATAGTGATTATTCCGTTGATTTATATAGTATTATGAAGTTTTACTAATTAATTGATAAAAAATTAGAATGATTCTCATATACCATGAAGAAGAGTTTAACATACATTAATACAAATTTAGAATATCTTTAGAAAATTTATAACAACAATAAAAAATATAAGGTATATAGAGCGTTTAACGTAAACTCAATAATTTCATATGTGTTAAACACATAGATTTTGAGAAAATTTCAAAAAATACGACAATATTATTTTAATGCATTTTTGCATCCTGCACTAACATATGACGATGGTCAAAGAGGTTTGGAGCCTTTGTTGTCTCCATTTTTCTAGAGAATATCGATTTTATAATGATTAGTACACTAATTAAGGGAGTATATGAAGTTTTACTTAATTAATTTATAAAAACAATTGAACGATGCTCATTTAGCATGAAAGAGAGTTTAGGATACATTAATACAAATGTTGAATTTGGTTAGAAATATTAAAAAAACATAATAGATTATAGGCTTCGGTATACAAAGTATTTACCAAAAACTCAATATTTTCGTAGGGAACACATAGATTTTGAGAAAATTTCAAAAAATACGATAATATTGTTTTAATGCATAGTTACATGCACTAACATATGATTATGTTCAAATAGGTTTGGTGCCTTTGTTATCCCCATTTTTCAAGAAAATAGTGATTTTATAGTAGTTATTCTATCGATTTTGGTAGTATTATGAAATTTTACTAAATTATTTATAAAACTAATTGAACGATGCTCATTTACCATGAAAGAGAATTTAGCATACGTTTATACAAATGTAGAATATGCTTAGAAATTAGAAAAAAACACTTAAGATTATAGGCTTCAGTATATAAATTATTTACCAAAAACTTAATATTTTCGTAGGGGTTAACATATAGATTTATAGAAAATTTCAAAAATACGACAATATTATTTTAATGCATAGTTGCATCCTTCACTAACATATGATGATGTTCAAAGAGGTTTGGAGCTTTTTTTGTCTCCGTTTTTTAAGAAAATAGTGATTTTATAGGGATTATTCCGGCGATTTAGGGAATATTATGAAGTTTTACTAAATTAATTGTTAAAAAAAATTATAACGATTCAGTAGGCGATGAAAAAGAGCTTAAAATACAATAATGAAAATGTAGAATGTGGTTAGAAATTTAAAAATAACACTAAAAATTATAGGCTTTAGTATATAAAATATTTACCAAAAACTCAATATTTTCGTATGGGTTAACACATAGATTTTGGAAAAAATTCAAAAAATATGACAATATTTTTTTTTAATGCATAGTTGCATCATGCACTAACATATGATGATGTTCAAAGAGGTTTGGAGCATTTGTTGTCTTTATTTTTCAAGAGAATAACGATTTTATAGAGATTATTCGATTGATTTAGATAGTATTATGAAATTTTACTAATTAATTGATAATGAAATTTTACTAAATTAATTTATAAAAATAATTGAACGATGCTCATCTACCATGAAATAGAATTTAGCATACGTTAATACAAATGTAGAATATGCTTAGAAATTAGAAAACAACACTAAAGATTATAGGCTTCAGTAAATAAATTATTTACCAAAAACTCAATATTTTCGTAGGGGTTAACACATAGATTTATAGAAAATTTCAAAAAAGACGACAATATTATTTTAATGCATAGTTGCATCCTGCACTAACATATGATGATGTTCAAAGAGGTTTGGAGCCTTTGTTGTCTCCGTTTTTTAAGAAAATAGTTATTTTATAGTGATTATTCCATCGATTTAGGGAATATTATGAAGTTTTACTAAATTAATTGATAAAAAAAATTATAACGATTCCATAGACCATGAAAAAGAGCTTAAAATTCAATAATGAAACTGTAGAATGTGGTTAGAAATTTTAAAACAACACTAAAGATTATAGGCTTTAGTATATAAAATATTTACCAAAAACTCAATATTTTCGTACGGGTTAACACATAGATTTTGAAAAAAATTTAAAAATTATGACAATATTTTTTTAATGCATCATGCACTAACATATGATGTTGTTCAAAGAGGTTTGGAGCATTTGTTGTCTCTATTTTTCAAAAGAATAACGATTTTATAGTGATTATTCCATTGATTTAGATAGTATTATGAAGTTTTACTAATTAATTGACAAAAAATTAGAATGATCCTCATATACCATGAAGGAGAGTTTAACATACATTAATAAAAATTTAGAATGTCGTTAGAAAAATTAAAACAACAATAAACAAATATAAGCTTCAGTATATAGAGCGTTTAACGTAAACTCAATATTTTCGTAGGTGTTAAACAC
Organism: Brassica oleracea var. oleracea; assembly: GCF_000695525.1. Taxonomy (NCBI): domain Eukaryota; kingdom Viridiplantae; phylum Streptophyta; class Magnoliopsida; order Brassicales; family Brassicaceae; genus Brassica; species Brassica oleracea. The sequence goes on from NC_027756.1 coordinate 1,512,431, forward strand.
ATAGATTTTGAGAAAATTTCCAAAAATACGATAATATTATTTTAACGCATTTTTGCATCCTGAACTAACATATGATGATGATCAAAAAGGTTTGGAGCCTTTGTTGTCTCCATTTTTCTAGAGAATATCGATTTTATAATGGTTAGTCCACTAATTTAGGGAGTATATGAAGTTTTACTAAATTAATTTATAAAAACAATTGAACAATGCTCATTTAACATGAAAGAGAGTTTAGCATACATTAATACAAATGTTGAATTTGGTTAGAAATATTGAAACAACATAATAGATTATAGGCTTCGGTATATAAAGTATTTACCAAAAACTCAATATTTTCGTAGGGGTACACATAGATTTTGAGAAAATTTCAAAAAATACGATAATATTGTTTTAATGCATAGTTGCATCTTTCACTAACAAACGATTATGTTCAAATAGGTTTGGAGCCTTTTTTATCCCCGTTTTTCAATAAAATAGTGATTTTATATTTGTTATTCTATCGATTTTGGTAGTATTATGAAATTTTACTAAATTAATTTATAAAAATAATTGAACGATGCTTAGAAATGTAGAATATGCTAAGAAATTAGAAAACAATACTAAAGATTATAGGCTTCAGTATATAAATTATTTACCAAAAACTCAATATTTTTGTAGGGGTTAACACATAGATTTACAGAAAATTTCAAAAAAATACGATAATATTATTTTAATGCATAGTTGCACCCTCAACTAACATATGATGATGTTCAAAGAGGTTTGGAGCCTTTGTTGTCTCTGTTTTTTAAGAAAATAGTGATTTTATAGTGATTATTCCGTCAATTTAGGGAATATTATGAAGTTTTACTAAATTAATTGATAAAAGAAATTATAACGATTCCATAGACCATGAAAAAGAGCTTAAAATACAATAATGAAAATGTAGAATGTGGTTAAAAATATTAAAATAACACTAAAGATTATAAGCTTCAGTACATAAAACATTTACCAAAAGTTCAATATTTTCATAAGGGTTAACACATAGATTTTGAAATTTTTTTAAAAAATATGACAATATTTTTTAATGCATAGTTGCATCATGCACTAACATATGATGATGTTCAAAGAGGTTTGGAGCATTTGTTGTCTCTATGTTTCAAGAGAATAACAATTTTATAGTGATTATTTCATTGATTTAGATAGTATTATGAAGTTTTACTAATTAATTGATAAAAAATTAGAATGATCCTCATATACCATGAAGGAGAGTTTAACATACATTAATACAAATTTAGAATGTCGTTAGAAAATTTAGAACAACAATAAAAAATATAAGCTTCAGTATATAGAGCGTTTAACGTAAAATCAATATTTTCGTTGGTGTTAAACACATAGATTTTGAGAAAATTTCAAAAAATACGA
>NC_027756.1:1515312-1517358 GCF_000695525.1 Brassica oleracea var. oleracea
ATAATGGTTAGTCCACTAATTTAGGGAGTATATGAAGTTTTACTAAATTAATTTATAAAAACAATTGAGCGATGCTCATTTAGCATGGAAGAGAGTTTAGGATACATTAATACAAATGTTGAATTTGGTTAGAAATTTTAAAACAACATAATAGATTATAGGCTTCGGTATATAAAGTATTTACCAAAAACTCAATATTTTCGTAGGGGTTGTTAACACATAGATTTTGAGAAAATTTCAAAGAATACGATAATATTGTTTTAATGCATAGTTGCAAATTGCACTAACATATGATTATGTTCAAATAGGTTTGGAGCCTTTGTTATCTCCGTTTTTCAAAAAAAATAGTGATTTTAGTGGTTATTCTATCGATTTTGGTAGTATTATGAAATTTTACTAAATTAATTTATAAAAATAATTGAAAGATGCTCATTTACCATGAAAGAGAGTTTAACATACATTTATCCAAATGTAGAATATACTTAGAAATTAGAAAACAACACTAAAGATTATAGGCTTCAGTATATAAATTATTTACCAAAAACTCAATATTTTCGTAGGGGTTAACCCATAGATTTACAGAAAATTTCAAAAAATACGACAATATTATTTTAATGCATAGTTGCATTCGGCACTAACATACATTGATGTTCAAAGAGGTTTGGAGCCTTTGTTGTCTCCGTTTTTTAATTAAATAGTTATTTTATGATAATTATTCCGTCGATTTAGGGAATATTATGAAGTTTAACTAAATTAATTGATAAAAAAATTTATAACGATTCCATAGACCTTGAAAAAGAGCTTAAAATACAATAATAAAAATGTAGAATGTGGTCAGAAATTTTAAAACAACACTAAAGATTATAGGCTTTAGTATATAAAACATTTACCAAAAACTCAATATTTTCGTACTGGTTAACACATAGATTTTGAAAAAAATTCAAAAAATATGACAATATTTTTTTAATGCATAGTTGCATCCTGCACTAACATATGACGATGGTCAAAAAGGTTTGGAGCATTTGTTGTCTCTATGTTTCAAGAGAATAAAGATTTTATAGTGATTATTCCATTGATTTAGATAGTATTATGAAGTTTTACTAATTAATTGACAAAAAATTAGAATGATCCTCATATACCATGAAGGAGAGTTTAACATACATTAATACAAATTTATAATGTCGTTAGAAAATTTAGAACAACAATAAAAAATATAAGCTTCAGTATATAGAGCGTTTAACGTAAACTCAATATTTTCGTTGGTGTTAAACACATAGATTTTGAGAAAATTTCAAACAATATGACAATATTATTTTAATGAATATTTGCATCCTGCACTAACATATGATGATGGTCAGAAAGGTTTGGAGCCTTTGTTGTCTCCATTTTTCTAGAGAATATCGATTTTATAATGGTTAGTCCACTAATTTAGGGAGTATATGAAGTTTTACTAAATTAATTTATAAAAACAATTGAACGATGCTCATTTAGCATGAAAGAGAGTTTAGCATACATTAATACAAATGTTGAATTTGGTTAGAAATATTAAAACAACATAATAGATTATAGGCTTCGGTATATAAAGTAATTACCAAAAACTCAATATTTTCGTAGGGGTTAACACTTAGATTTTGAGAAAATTTCAAAAAATACGATAATATTGTTCTAATGCATAGTTGCATCTTGCACTAACATATGATTATGTTCAAAAAGGTTTGGAGCCTTTGTTATCCCCGTTTTTCAAGAAAATAATGATTTTATAGTGGTTATTCTATCGATTTTGGTAGTATTATGAAATTTTACTAAATTAATTTATAAAAATAATTGAACGATGCTCATTTACCATGAAAGAGAGTTTAGCATACGTTAATACAAATGTAGAATATGCTTATAAATTAGAAAACAATACTAAATATTATAGGCTTCAGTATATAAATTATTTACCAAAAACTCAATATTTCCGTAGGGGTTAACACATAGATTTACAGAAAATTTCAAAAAATACGATAATATTATTTTAATGCATAGTTGCATCCTTCACTAACT
>NC_027756.1:1517434-1517584 GCF_000695525.1 Brassica oleracea var. oleracea
GTCGATTTAGGGAATATTATGAAGTTTTACTAAATTAATTGATAAAAAAAATTATAACGATTCCATAGACCATGAAAAAGAGCTTAAAATACAATAATAAAACTGTATAATGTGGTTAGAAATTTTAAAACAACACTAAAGATTATAGGC
>NC_027756.1:1517684-1518091 GCF_000695525.1 Brassica oleracea var. oleracea
GGGGTTAACACATAGATTTTGAGAAAATTTCAAAAAATACGATAATACTGTTTTAATGCATAGTTGCATCTTGCACTAACATATGATTATGTTCATATAGGTTTGGAGCCTTTGTTATCTCCGTTTTTCAAAAAAAATAGTGATTTTATAGTGGTTATTCTATCGATTTTGATAGTATTATGAAAATTTACTAAATTAATTTATAAAAATAATTGATCGATGCTCATTTACCATGAAAGACAGTTTAGCATACGTTAATCCAAATGTAGAATATGGTTAGATATTAGAAAACAACACTAAAGATTATATGCTTCAGTATATAAATTATTTACCAAAAACTCAATATTTTCGTAGCGGTTAACACATAGATTTACAGAAAATTTCAAAAAATACGACAATATTATTTT
>NC_027756.1:1520759-1522210 GCF_000695525.1 Brassica oleracea var. oleracea
AACACTAAAGATTATAGGCTTCAGTATATAAAACCTTTACCAAAAACTCAATATTTTCGTAGGGGACACATAGATTTTGAAAAAAATTCAAAAAACATGACAATATTTTTTTAATGCATAGTTGCATCATGCACTAACATATGATGATGTTCAAAGAGGTTTGAAGCCTTTGTTGTCTCTATTTTTCAAAAGAATAGCGATTTTATAGTGATTATTCCACTAATTTAGATAATATTATGAAGTTTTACTAATTAATTGACCAAAAATTAGAATGATCCTCATATACCATGAAGGAGAGTTTAACATACATTAATACAAATTTAGAATGTCGTTAGAAAATTTAGAACAACAATAAAAAATATAAGCTTCAGTATATAGAGCGTTTAACGTAAACTCAATATTTTCGTAGGTGTTAACACCTAGATTTCGAGAAAATTTCAAAAAATACCACAATATTATTTTAATGCATATTTGCATCCTGCACTAACATATGACGATGGTCAAAGAGGGTTGGAGCCTTTGTTGTCTCCATTTTTCTAGAGAATATCGATTTTATAATGGTTAGTCCACTAATTTACCGAGTATATGAAGTTTTACTAAATTAATTTATAAAAACAATTGAACGATGCTCATTTAGCAAGAAAGAGATTTTAGCATACATTAATACAAATTTTGAATTTGGTTAGAAATTTTAAAGCAACAAAATAAATTATAGGCTTCGGTATATAAAGTATTTACCAAAAACTCAATATTTTCGTAGTGGGTTAACGCATAGATTTTGAGAAAATTTCAAAAAATACGATAATATTGTTTTAATGCGTAGTTGCATCCTGCACTAACATATGATTATGTTCAAATAGGTTTGGAGCCTTTGTTATCTCCGTTTTTCAAGAAAATAGTGATTTTATAGTGGTTATTCTATCGATTTAGGTAGTATTATGAAATTTTACTAAATTAATTTATAAAAATAATTGAACGATGCTCATTTACCATGAAAGATAGTTTAGCATACGTTAATACAAATGTAGAATATGCTTAGAAATTAGAAAATAACACTAAAGATTATACGCTTCAGTATATAAATTATTTACCAAAAACTCAATATTTTCGTAGGGAATGATTTTATAGTTATTATTCCATTGATTTAGATAGTATTATGAAGTTTTACTAATTAATTGATAAAAAATTAGAATGATCCTCAAATACCATGAAGAAGAGTTTAACATATATTAATACAAATTTAGAATGTCGTTAGAAAATTTAGAACAACAATAAAAAAATATAAGCTTCTGTATATAGAGCGTTTAACGTAAACTCAATATTTTTGTAGGTGTTAAACACATAGATTTTGAGAAAATTTCAAAAATTACGACAATATTATTTTAACGCATTTTTGCATCCTGCACTAAATTATTGCGATGGTCAAAGAGGTTTGGAGCCTTTGTTGTCTC
>NC_027756.1:1522313-1534873 GCF_000695525.1 Brassica oleracea var. oleracea
TATGTACCATAAAAGAGAGTTTAATATACATTAATTCAAATATTGAATGTGTTTAAAAATTTTAAAACAACACTAAAGATCATATGCTTCAGTACATAGAGCATTTACCAAGAAACTCAATATTTCCGTAGGAGTTAACACATAGATTTGGAGAAAATTTCAAAAAATACGATAATATTGTTTTAATGCATAGTTGCATCTTGCACTAACATATGATTATGTTCAAATAGGTTTGGAGCCTTTGTTATCTCCGTTTTTCAAAAAAATTGTGATTGGTTATTCTATCGATTTTGGTAGTATTATGAAATTTTACTAAATTAATTTATAAAAATAATTGAACGATGCTCATTTACCATGAAAGAGAGTTTAGCATACATTAATACAAATAAGAGCTTAAAATACAATAATGAAAATGTAGAATGTGGTTAGAAATATTAAAACAACACTAAAGATTATAGGCTTCAGTATATAAATTATTTACCAAAAACTCAATATTTTCGTAGGGGTTAACACATAGGTTTACAGAAAATTTCAAAAAATACGACAATACTATTTTAATGCATAGTTGCAACCTGCACTAACATGTGATGATGTTCAAAGAGGTTTGGAGCCTTTGTTGTCCCCGTTTTTTAAGAAAATAGTGATTTTATAGTTATTTTATAGTGATTATTCCGTCGATTTTGAGAATATTATGAAATTTTGCTAAATTAATTGATAAAAAAAATTATAACGATTCCATAGACCATGAAAAAGAGCTTAAAATACAATAATGAAAATGTAGAATGTGGTTAGAAATATTAAAACAACACTAAAGATTATAGGCTTCAGTATATAAAACATTTACCAAAAATTCAATATTTTCGTAGGGGTTAATACATAAATTTTGAAAAAAATTCAAAAAATATGATAATATTTTTTTAATGCATAGTTTCATCATGCACTAACATATGATGATGTTCAAAGAGGTTTGAAGCTTTTGTTGTCTCTATTTTTCAAGAGAATAACGATTTTATAGTGGTTATTCCATTGATTTATATAGTATATGAAGTTTTACTAATTAATTGATAAAAAATTAGAATGATTCCCATATACCATGAAGGAGAGTTTAACATACATTAATACAAATTTATAATTTCTTTAGAAAATTTAGAACAACAATAAAAAATATAAGTTTCAGTATATAGAGCGTTTAACGTAAACTCAATATTTTCGTAGGTGTTAACAAATAGATTTCGAGAAAATTTCAAAAAATACCAAAATATTATTTTAATGAATATTTTAATCATGCACTAAGATATGACGATGGTCAAAGAGGTTTGGAGCATTTGTTGTCTCCATTTTTCTAGAGAATATCGATTTTATAATGGTTAGTCCACTAATTAAGGGAGTATATGAAGTTTTACTTAATTAATTTATAGAAACAATTGAACGATGCTCATTTAGCATGAAAGAGAGTTTAGGATACATTAATACAAATGTTGAATTTGGTTAGAAATATTAAAAAAATATAATAGATTATAGGCTTCGATATACAAAGTATTTACCAAAAACTCAATATTTTCCTAGGGTTAACACATAGATTTTGAGAAAATTTCAAAAAATACGATAATATTGTTTTAATGCATAGTTGCATCCTGCACTAACATATGATTATGTTCAAATAGGTTTGGAGCCTTTGTTATCTCCGTTTTTCAAGAAAATAGTGATTTTATAGTGGTTATTCTATCGATTTAGGTAGTATTATGAAATTTTACTAAATTAATTTATAAAAATAATTGAACGATGCTCATTTACCATGAAAGATAGTTTAGCATACATTAATACAAATGTATAATATAGTTAGAAATTATAAAACAACACTAAAGATTATAGGCTTCAGTATACAAATTATTTACCAAAAACTCAATATTTTCGTAGGGAAACATAGATTTTCAGAAAATTTCAAAAAATACGACAATATTATTTTAAAGCATAGTTGCATCCTGAACTAACATATGATAATGTTCAAAGAGGTTTTGAGCATTTGTTGTCTCCGTTTTATAAGAAAATCGTGATTTTATAGTGATTATTCTGTCAATTTAGGGAAAATTATGAAGTTTTACAAAATTAATTGATAAAAAAATTATAATGATTCCATAGACCATGAAAAAAAGCTTAAAATACAATAATACAAATGTAGAATGTGGTTAGAAATTTTAAAACAACACTAAAGATTATAGGCTTCAGTATATAAAACATTTACCAAAAACTCAATATTTTTGTAGGGAACACATAGATTTTGAAAAAAATTCAAAAAATATGTTGTTTTAATGCATGTTGCATCATGCACTAACATATGATGATGTTCAAAGAGGTTTGGAGGCTTTGTTGTCTCTATTTTTCAAGAGAATAACGATTTTATAGTGATTATTCCGCTGATTTAGACGGTATTATGAAGTTTTACTTATTAATTGATAAAAAATTAGAATGATTCCCACATACCATGAAAGAATTTAGAATGTCGTTAGAAAACTTAGAATAACAATAAAAAATATAAGCTTCCATAGAGCGTTTAACGTAAACTCAATATTTTCGTAGATGTTAACACATAGATTTTGTGAAAATTTCAAAAAAATACCACAATATTATTTTAATGCATATTTGCATCATGCACTAACATATGACGATGGTCAAAGAGGTTTGGAGCCTTTGTTGTCTCCATTTTTCTAGAGAATATCGATTTTATAATGGTTAGTCCACTAATTTAGGGAGTATATGAAGTTTTACTAAATTAATTCATAAAAACAATTGAACGATGCTCATTTAGTATGAAAGAGAGTTTAGCATATACTAATACAAATGTTGAATTTGGTTAGAAATTTCAAAACAACACAATAGATTTTAGCCTTCGGTATATAAAGTATTTACCAAAAACTCAATATTTTTTAAGGGGTTAACACATAGATTTTGAGAAAATTTCAAAAAATACGATAATATTGTTTTAATGCATAGTTTCACTAACATATGATTATGTTCAAATAGGTTTGGAGCCTTTGTTATCTCCGTTTTACAAGTATAAAGTGATTTTATAGTGGTTATTCTATCGATTTAGGTAGTATTATGAAATTTTACTAAATTAATTTATAAAAATAATTGAACGATGCTAATTTACCATGAAAGATAGTTTAGAATACATTAATACAAATGTAGAATATGGTTAGAAATTAGAAAACAACACTAACGATTATAGGCTTCAGTATATAAATTATTTTCCAAAAACTCAATATTTTCGTAGAGGTTAACACATAGATTTTCAGAAAATTTCAAAAAATACGACAATATTATTTTAATGCATAGTTGCATCATGCACTAACATATGATGATGTTCAAAGAGGTTTGGAGCCTTTGTTTTCTCCGTTTTTTTAGAAAATAGTGATTTTATAGTGATTATTCCGTCGATTTAGGGAATATTATGAAGTTTTACTAAATTAATTGAAAAAAAATTATAACGATTCCCATATACCATGAAAAAGAACTTAAAATACATTAATACAAATGTAGAATGTGGTCCAAAATTTTAAAACAACACTAAAGATTATAGGCTTCAATATATAAAATATTTACCAAAAACTCAATATTTAACACATAGATTTTGAGAAAATTTCAAAAAATACGATAATATTGTTTTAATGCATAGTTTCACTAACATATGATTATGTTCAAATAGGTTTGGAGCCTTTGTTATCTCCGTTTTACAAGTATAAAGTGCGATTTAATAGTGGTTATTCCACCGATTTAGGGAGTATTATGAAGTTTTACTAAATTAATTGATAAAAAATTTAAAATATTTCCATGCATCATGAAATAGAGTTTAACACACATTAATACAAAAGTAGAATGTGGTTAAAGTTTTAAAACCAACACTAAAAAGTATATAGTGCGTTTAACGTAAAAGTCAATATATTCGTAGTAATTTATACATAGATTTGGAGAAAAATTCAAAAAATATAACAATATTTTTTAACGGATAGTTGCATCCTGCACTAACATGTGATGGTGTTTAAAGACATTTGGAACCTTTGTTGTCTCTGTTTCTTAAGAAAATAGTTATTTTATAGTGGTTATTCCAATGATTTAGATAGTATTATGAAGTTTTACTAATTAAGTGATAAAAAAAAATTAGAATGATTCTTATATACCATGAAAGAGAGTTTAACATACATTAATACAATTTTAGAATGTTGTTACAAAAATTAGAACAACAATAAAAAATATAAGCTTCAGTATATAGAGCGTTTAGCGAAAATTTCAATATTTTCGTAGGGGTTAACACATAGATTTTGAGAAAATTCAAAAAATATAACAATATTGCTTTAATACATAGTTGCCTCATGTACTAATATATGATGATGGTCAAAGAGGTTTGAAACCTTTGTTGTCTCCATTTCTCTAGAGAATAGCGATTTTATAATGGTTAGTCCTCTAATTTAGGGAGCATATGAAGTTTTACTAAATTAATTTATAAAAACAATTGAACGATGCTCATTCACCATGAAAGAGAGTTTATCATACATTAATACAAATATAGAATTTGGTTAGAAATTTTAAAACAACACAATAGATTATAGGCTTCAGTATATAAAATATTTGCCAAAAACTCAATATTTTCTTAGGGGTTATAACACATAGATTTTGAAAAAAATTTAAAAAATACGTTAATATTGTTTTAATGCATAGTTGCATCCTGAACTAACATATGATGATGTTCAAAGAGGTTTGGAGCCTTTGTTGTCTCGGTTTTTCAAGAAAATAATGATTTTATAGTGATTATTCTGTCGATTTAGGGAATATTATGAAATATTACTAAATTAATTGATAAAAAAATTATAAAGATTTTCATATACCATGAAAAAGAGCTTAAAATACAGTAATACAAATGTAGAATGTGGTCAGAAATTTTAAAACAACACTAAAAATTATAGGCTACAGTATATAAAAATTTTACTAAAAACTCAATATTTTCGTAGGGGTTACACATAGATTTTGAAAAAAATTCAAAAAATATGATAATATTGTTTTAATGCATAGTTGTATCATGCACTAACATATGATGATGTTCAAAGAGGTTTGGAGCCTTTGTTGTCTCTATTTTCAACAGAATAGCGATTTAATAGTGGTTATTCCACCGATTTAGAGTGTATTATGAAGATTTACTAAATTAATTGATAAAAAATTAAAATGATTTTCATGCATCATGAAATAGAGTTTAACATACATTAATACAAATGTAGAATGTGGTTAAAGTTTTTAAAACAACACTAAAAAGTATAGGCTTCAGTATATAGTGCGTTTAACGTAAAGGTCAATATATTCGTAGCAATTTATACATAGATTTGGAGAAAATTTCAAAAAATATGACAGTATTTTTAATGGATAGTTGCATCCTGCACTAATATGTGATGATGTTTAAAGACGCTTGGAACCTTTGTTGTCTCTGTTTCTTAAGAAAATAGCAATTTTATAGTGGTTATTCCATTTATTAGTATTATGAAGTTTTACTAATTAATTGATTAAAAAAAATTGGAATGATTCTCATATACCATGAAAGAGAGTTTAACATACATTAATACAAATTTAGAATGTTGTTAGAAAATTTAGAACAACAATAAAAAATATAAGCTTCAGTATATAGAGCGTTTAACGTAAAACTCAATATTTTTGTAGAGGTTAACACATAGATTTTGAGAAAAATTTAAAAAATATAACAATATTGCTTTAATACATAGTTGTCTCATGTACTAATATATGATGATGGTCAAAGAGGTTTGGAATTTTTGTTGTGTCCATTTCTCTAGAAAATAGTGATTTTATAATGGTTAGTCCACTAATTTAGGGATATATGAAGTTTTACTAAATTAATTTATAAAAACAATTGAACGATGTTCATTTACCATGAAAGGGAGTTTAGCATACATTAATACAAATGTAGAATATGAATAGAAATTTAAAAAAAAACACTAAAGATTATAGGCTTTAGTATATAAAGAATTTACTAAAAACTCAATATTTTTATTGGGGTTAACGCATAAATTTTGAGAAATTTTTTTAAAAATACGACAATATTGTTTTAATGCACAGTTGCATTATGCACGAATATATTATAATGTTCAAAAAGGTTTGGAACATTTTTTTGTTTCTGTTTTTCTAGAAAAATAGCGATTTAAGGAGTATTATGAATTTTACTAAATTAATTGATAAAAAAATGAAACGATTTCTATGCATTATGAGAAAAAGTTTAACATACATTAATACAATTGCAAAATATGGTTAATTTTTTTAAAACAGCACTAAAGTATATGATTTGGGGTGTCAAAATGAGCTAGCTCGTTCAACTCAGCTCAACTCATAGTGAGCTCGGCTCACCTCATTTATTATATGAGCTTAATATGTAAACTCGAACTCAGATCATCTAGATCATGAGTTAAATGAGCTAACTCGTGATATAAATAAAAATAATAATTATAAAATAAAATAGTGATAGAATAACTTCTATAATATTGTTCAAAATTTAAATATTAAAAAATCTAAAACATAAATATTAAATACTAAATAGAAACCAACACATGACAAAATAAAAAATACAACACCTAATATAAATTAAATTAAAACAAAACTAATGATACAAATCCCTATTTTTCGTAAGAATTTTGAACCAATTTATCTTCAATGTCTTATATGTATGTTTTACATTTTAATTTTAGAAGATAAATATGATTAATATAGATATTATTTTTTAAGAAGATTTGGTTTGATATTTTAATTTTAGAAAATAAATATGATAAATATAGAAATTATCTCTTTTTTACATAAAAAATAGAAATTATCCAAATATAATATAACCAAACTTTTTAACCCAAAAAAAGAGCGGAATCCAAACAAATCTGTGAGAAATACCAATAACATGAGAGTCGCAATCTGTGTACATCGGGTCATAATGTTTATTGTAATTCAATATGGTTCTACAAACAAACAAGAACCATTATAAAACAAAGATCCCAATTCAATCCACACAATATAACATCATTCTTAGTTCATCAAGCAAAGCTAGAAATTTATTCGACACAGTTAAATTTATATAGAATTTTCGAATAATGGGTCAACATTGGGTCCGGGGAAACATCAACCAAGTAACTGGTTCGCAAATAAAACGACGATCAAGAACTCAAGGACGCTGATAAAAATTAGGAGTTCTAGTTTAACGAGAATCTCAAGGCCTAAGCCAGAGACAAAGCTGATGTAAACACAATCTAATTCCTGAGTTACTCAGACTACAAGCACATAGGCTACTGCTAGTGTATAGTTAAACTGAAAATAAATCAAATAATCAATTGAAACAGAATAAAAAAAACAAAGCCTCAGTTAGTCCACTAGCTTCATAGAAATTGCAGTTTCTGCCAAGGGGTTCTCCCTGAAAACAGGGTCTCAGCTCCACTGCACCTCACAATATTGGATTTCCTCATCGGCATCAAAACAAACTTTTTCAATAATTTTTTTTTTTAAAGGGGCTCAGAGTTTATACAGCTTCTTCTATCAAGAATTTTCTGAAGCAGAACTGGCGTAAAGCTGTTAATTTTAATCATCACTGCCCAAATACAAAGCACCAAAACAAATCAAATTGCAAAGAGGTGGCTCATATTAAGAAATTCAACCATTGTTTTCCGATTACTTCATGGAATAAATCTCAGAAGCGCGGATAATTTTGTAATCATAGCCAAAACACACCTTTGATCATCAAACTAATAAAACAATTAAAACCAAATCTAGACATTGCTTAGACACAGTTAAGCCAGATAAGATTAGAGACAGAACTGCAACACGAATGGCACCAATCTAGCAGGAGCTTTGGGGCTTAATTCCTCATGAATTTATAATCAGACTAGCCCGGGAGGCTCCTGCAAGAACTTAATAATTTAACACTAAGTTTTAAAGAACCCAAAGCTACAACGAAAGAATCAATCGTGAAGATTTGGTGGTGGTGATTGCTTTTGGATTCATACGATTGTTATATATACATAGAGGAGCATGCGTTCGATTAAAAACCCTAGTCCAATTGACGAAACTACCCCGCTATTTAAACTTCCATTTTCGTCAATGTCGGTTTATATCATCGAGTTGGTGGGCCTTGTCCAAAGCCCGATAAGTTCGTAGTTTCGCTCTTAACAGGCAGTTATCAAATCCGGATGGATGGAGATGCTATTCGGAGGATCGGTTCATCTCTTCTCCACTTAATCTAACGTAGATGGGTAGATGACAAAAGAAAAAAAAAAAAAAAAGGCCAGTTGATGGTTTAATGTAAACCGAACGTGCCTATTGGTTACCGGTTTGATTGGAAACCGGAGATTTTTAAGGTAATTGGGCTTTAGACGAAAGCCCGATTAAATTTCATGGCCATAGAGAAAGCCACATCTCCGCTGTAACTTCCTCTCTCAACGATTGTTCTGGAAACTTCTTCTGAAAGTTCCCTCTCCCGCGAAGTAGTTATGGCAACGACGAAAACAAACTGCGTCTCTCTCAAGTTCCTCGCTCCAATGTTCGTTTCTCTCCCTCTCATCGTCTTCGCTTTTCATGTTGTTTCCATTGTTTTTTCGATTTCGCTGCGTTTGGATGTTCTCTTCCCATTTGATTGATGATTTAGCGTTCGAAGCAGGAATCCGAAGAGCTCACATCTCAGGAAACCATCAAGTGTGTGTTTCTCCAAGCTTGGGAGCTCGATTGTTCCACGTTTAGGTATAATGTTCTTGATCGAAGCTTGATTCTTGTTTAAACGATGACTGTAAACTAACCCATTGAGGATCTGCAGCAGTAGCGACATCATCGTCGTTCAACAAGCACCTCTTTGCTCGTGGCTTGCCAAGATCGGCTCAAAGAAACCTGGGGCACGTAAGAGCATCTTCTAGAGATGAGGAGGACGAGAAGAGACCTACAACAACTTGGCACTACCAGTTGTTCAGTGTTTTGAAGCGCCGAGATTGACTGGTGCTTTAGGCTTTGTTTCTTTCTTGTTTTCATTTGGTTCGGTGGTTTTTGGTTGATGATAATAATGAATGTTTTCATTTGGTTCGATGGTTTTTGGTTGATGATGATAACAATGATGCTTAGTTAGTTAGCTTTGTTGATATCAGACTTGGGAGGAAATTGTAAGTAACCTACGAAATTGTAAGTAAACTCTAACTCTTTCTAAATTTTCCGGAGTAACTCTTTCATTTTTTTAAGCCGTATGTAACATATGTTTAAGTGTGATACTACCCTCCCGTGGGACAATATCAAAGGTGGGAGGTGAAAAAATAGCCATTATGCCTATTTCACTGTGTAGATAGCAGAACATGCCAAACCGAGAAGATCTTATGAAAACAGTATGCATCTTCATCAATGACCAATTCTCTTGTCTTTTCTTCATTCCATCCTCCCCCTCTACCTTTTTTGTGCACAACTTTTTCACTACTAAAATTAAACGATTACAAGAGAAATAGCAACATCGTACCAACCACGATGTGCGAGCTGAAAGATTAAAACCCCGACATATAGTTCAAGGGAATACAAGAATAGAGACACAAACTTAAAAAAGTTTGATAAAATGTTATGCAAGATATTGAAGTTGCCACTTACGATCAATCTAAGAAAGACTTAAACCTCACTTTCAAATCTTCAAATAACGAGCGATTAGTCACCTTGACAAGTGACGTCACAACACTGTCTAAAACCTCGATTGTTAACTGAATGAGAATCGTTGCATCTACCGGCTCCAAGTGGACCTTCACACAAGATAGCAAGTGATTTGGAAATTGGTAACTTTGTCCGGTTTGTTTACCGAGAAATGATCACCTCTTACAAACAGGGATCTTGGTGGAACCATTCTCTCCTTTGAGAAGGAGGATGTGAAGAAAGATCTCTCTCGGCCTTAACAGAGGAAGTTTGAGTAAACTTAACCATAATGGTCAAGGCTACCGGGCTTATAGGTCCTCCTCCTCTACTATTAAACGAGTTTTCGATAAGACAATGTGTCATTTTAGTATTCTTTATTTTCGTTTGGTCGTGGAAGGTCAGTCCTATTTTGGAATGTATGAACTCATTTGTTTGACTGCTTTTTATAGTATTTTTATATTTAATATGTTCCTTCAGTTTCAAAAAAAACAAGGTTATCATTAGTAAACTTTTACAAAATGAATGTCTTTTTTAGACTAAATCTGTATTTTACCGGAACCGTTATTTTGAATTTAATGTGAACCGGCCTAATTAATAGTAGAACTCAATTTTAATTATAAACCCACTTACATTTTACATTCAGTCCGCTTGGTTTTAAGTGAACCGGCCTAATTATGTGATATTGGTTGAGCTTCTATGGAAAGCCCAATAAGATCGAGGAGTAGAATTCAAGAATTCTCCTTAAAACCTACTTAGAATATTTCTTGCAGGTAAAGATATCTTATGATTTATTTTGACATCGAAAACCTAAAAGAGGCTCCCAAGGTTTTCACCGGAAAAGAAATTATGCAGGGTTTGGTGGCGACGGCCACCACTGGCTCTCTTATTTTTCTCGCTCCCAGGTTTGGTTTTCTTCTCTCCCCCCTCTTCGACATCATAATCAGCTCATGTTTACCATTTTGTGGTCATGATTTTAGATATACCAGGAGGCATCATAGTCCAATCCTAAACAAGTATGTGAATCAAAGGGTGTCTTTCCCCAGGTTCGATTCATTACCAAAACTACAACTGTCAGCAAACTCAAGATCTCCTCGTGAGATTGCTCCTCTTTCAGGTATTATTTCGACTCACAACATGATTCTATAAACATAGTCTCTCTCCATTTATTTTAGTTGTCCTTTCTACACACAAATTAAAAACATTTAATTTTACATATGTTTTTTAATAAATTATTATATTCATACACTAACCACATTTCACCTAATAAAAAATAAAATAGCATATAAAGTTAATAAATATGCATTGAATTTATAAAACAAGGCTAATTTTGAAACAAGAATCAATCTAAGGGAGTATTGTATAAAAACATAATGACAATTGTAAAACACTAAACATGTGTGTTTTCACCCTTTACTACAAAAAGGATGTTTTATAAATCACTACAGAAGCTTGTCCTGTCTGTTTTTATGGTTCGAGACTTTCAAATTATTTACTGTTCTAGTGTGGTTTAACACACTGACTTGTGTGTTTACTTTGCATCAGCATCATCTAAACATCTCTCTGGTCATGGTTTGCCGCCCTTTGATGACGGTTTTGGGAGACGTCGACGTCGACAGAGACCATTTGAGCCTGCGTTCAACGATAAACTGCCTAAAATCGCCGAGAGACCTGAATGGTGGTGGAGGACACTGGCTTGTATCCCTTATCTGATATCCCTCCAAGTATCTGACGTCGGAATCTACGTCCGACCTTTTCTAGAAAAGTACGACGCCACTGGAAACATTATTAAATTCATCCCCGGAGCGATAACCAGATGGCCGAGGTGGTTCTTCATGTTGTACTGTTACTTGGGTTACACGTTCTTGGTGAAGAACAAGGAAGTGCCTCATTTTTTTAGGTTTCACGTGATTATGGGTATGCTTCTCGAAACAGGTCTTCAGATCATATGGTGCACCAGCGATTTCTTCCCGTTGATTCATTCCAGAGGAAGGCTTGCGATGTATTACGAGACGGCGATCGGATTCGCATACATCTGTGTGCTTCTTGAATGCATACGGTGCGCTCTCGCTGGAGTTTATCCTCAGATTCCTTTCGTGACCGATGCTGCTTCCATTCACACTCGAGACACCACTAAGGTGAAAAGATGATACTCATGGTGTTGCATACTCTGATAAAATTCACCACATGAAATGTTTAACTTTTTGGAGCAATATGTAACACTTCAAAACGAATTGTTCAAGTGTGATACTTACTAACGTGAGTAGACAGTGTACAGTTGTAATGCCAACCCAAAAGATAATATGAAAAAAAGTCTTATGTAGAGAATCAAGGTCTGCATCTTCATTGTTGACCAATTCTTTGTCTTTTCTTCACCCCACCCTCCTTCTCAGTTTCTACTATTAAACCAGTTTTTTGACAAACTGTTTGATGTTTGAATGCATTTTACAGTCTCCCAAGTGAATAATACTCTATTCCCTGAACCAACAACTGCTTCAGGGGGCGATTTATTTCATTTGGAGAGAGAGGAACTCACGTTTACACTCGGGTGTGAACAAACCGGCCACCCAAATTGTAAAAGAGATTCAGGTTCAAATCAGGGCGAAGCTGTTGGGAATGGATAAGGAAAACTCTCTATCTTATCAAGTTCGATCTCGTACTCAGGAATCCTTTATCTCCACATGGTTCGATCAGTTTCAAGCGTGAAAGACTATCAAGCGTGAAAGACTATCAAGACTAACAAAGACACTGCCATAAATTTCTGCTTCACATGAGTTTCACCCTATTTTGTGTTTTCGATTATGCTGTAGAAAAATGATGTAAACTTTCTCTTTTGGGTTCTTTTGGAAATGATATCTCTCTTTCGAGTAAAAAAAAAAAAA
>NC_027756.1:1535174-1543090 GCF_000695525.1 Brassica oleracea var. oleracea
AAAAAAAAAAAAAAAAAAACAACTGCTTTTAAAGTTTTTTTATATAAAGGTTACTTTGTTAGTATTTTTTTCAAAATGTAAATCCTTCTAATATTATTCTTAGGGTCTGACGGGTGACCATTCGAAAAACAAGAGGAACGAATAGAAAAAGAATATACGGGAATAAAATAACAGGAATGAAAAATAATAGTTATTCCTTCTCAAATTTGACAAGAAATAATTTTGTTCATTAATTGTCTTAAAAAAATGAGAAGGAATGAGAGAGAATTACTATATATTCTTTGTGAATGGTGATTTTTTATAGAAACGTTAGAGAATGCATTATTACTCATCGGTCACCATTCATACTCTTAAGGTCCGACTGGTGACTTTTTCGGAAACACGAGGAACGAATAGAAAATGAATATATAGGAATAAAATTGCAAGAATGAAAAGGAATGTTTGTTCTTTATCAAATTTAACAAAAAAATGCTTTTGTTCTATATTTCTTTACAAAAAAAGGAATGGAGAGGAATAAGAAGGAAAAATTATTCCTTGTGAATAGTGATTTTTTTTGGGAATGATAAAGAATTCAGTGTTCTCTTTCGAGTCACCATTCAAAGCTAGTTTTCCCATTATTTGAATTTAACGTAAACCGGCCTAGTTAATGTTAAAATCATTTACATTTCACACTAAATCCTCTTTGGTTTAACGTAAACCAGCTTACCTATACGAACCGGTCTATGTGTAGTTGGGCTTTAATTGAAAGCCCAATAAGACTGCAGACTCACTCAAGTTCGAGAAAGATCCTTAAAACCGACTTAGAAAATACCTCGTCAAAGAAAAAATCAGGTAGATTCGATTCATTCATATTTCTTGCACGTAAAGATACTCTATTTTGTGAATTTTCTTTTTTGATTTTTATTTTTAACATCGAAAACCTAAAAGAGAGGTTTCCGCCGGTAAAGAAACTATGCAGGGTTTGGCGGCGACCACCACCACCACCACCAACCTTGGCTCTCGTACTTTCTTCGCTCCCAGGTTTAGTCTTCTCGCTCTCTGACATCGTAATCAACTCATGGTCTCATTCAATCATCTCGCTTCGTTTTCGTGTCGATAGATGTTGATTTAGGACTCTTCGTTGGTTTAACTGTTGAAATCTTAAAATCGTTCGATTTGAATTGGGATCTGAGTCTCACTTGCAGCCCAACGTTATGTCTCGTCGTCTTGTTTCTTTTATGTTTTCTCGGAGTCTCCGTTTGGTTTAGAGTCTTTCAGTTAGATTAATGATTGTGATTTTATATAAAACCAGGAAGAAGCAGCATAGTCCAATCCTAAACAAGTATGTGAATCAAAGAGTGTCTTTCCCCAAGCTCGATTCATTCCCAAAACTAAGATTGTCAGCAGACTCAGTTTCACAGAGATGTCCCCGTGTGATGATTTCTCCTCTTTCAGGTATTATTGTATAACAACATAATCACCTAGAAGACATTAACTTGTGTGTTTACAAAAAAAAAGATCTTTTATAAATCATTATATAAGCTTGTGTCCTGTGTTTGCTCTATGGTTCTGATACTTTGAGATTAGTTACTGTTCTATTGTGGTTTTAACTCATCCCAAATGTTGCCTGGACGACATTTAAATAACTTTTGTTTGTCCTGTCTCTGTTCCATGGCTCTGAGAGTTTGAGATTAATCACTGTACTAATGTGATTTAACAAATGTTTGTAAACTCTGCAGCAACTGCACCAGCATCATCTAACCATCTCTTTGCTCATGGCTTACCACCATTAACCACCGGTTTTACGAGACGTCAGAGACCAGTAGAGCCTGCGAGAGCGTTCAAAGACGACTTCTTCAAGATCAAACTCCCCAAAATCGCTGAGAGACCAGAGTGGTGGTGGAGGACACTTGCCTGCATCCCTTACCTGATATCCCTCCAGATATCAGACGTCGGCTTCTACGTCCAGCCTTTCCTAGAAAAGTACGACGCCATCGGAGACATGATCTACTTCATCCCCGGAGCTATCAACAGATGGCCGAGCTGGTTCTTCATGCTGTACTGCTACTTGGGCTACATGTTCGTGGTCAAGAACAAGGACTTGCCTCACTACTTCAGGTTCCACATGATGATGGGTATGCTTCTCGAGACGGCGCTTCAGATCATTTGGTGCACCAGCAACTTCTTCCCGCTGATTCATTTCAAAGGACGGCTTGGGATGTATTACTGGATGGTGATCGGGTTTACGTACATCTGTCTGCTTCTTGAGTGTATTCGGTGCGCTCTCGCTGGGGTTTATGCTCAGATTCCTTTTGTGACCGATGCTGCTTCGATTCATACTCTCTTCAACTTGGGAGGCTTTTCGAGACCGCTCAGGTGAAAAGGTGGTTCTCTATGGTGTTTGCGTGCTTGATATAGGAACAAGTAAGAGAGAGAGGTTGTTGTGGTTGTGTCTTATCGAGGTCTAAGAGTCTTCTGTGGAGTCTTTTAGCTTAGTGTCAGTGTCTCGTGTGTAAAACTGAAAGAACTCTCTGCGAGAGTAGCTTAAATCAACTTTTTTAATGTCAAATAAATCGGCGTAGTGGCTCATGGTTTGAAAGCATGTCTAATTTTGTTTTAATCTTATAATTTGATAACTGAAAAACAAAGAAAATTTACAAGAAAAAACTAGACACGACAGAAAATTAGTAAGGAATATACAGAAACCTCTAATTTAATGATTTTCAGAGTAATAATCTTCCAGTTATCAAATTATAAGATTACAACCAAATTAGACATAATCTTTCACGTGTTTGGAAAGAAACGGATTTTCAGAGTAATGATTTTCAGAAACCTCTACTTTCATTGATGTAGTCCTAAGCTGTCAAAGGATTACGAGCACGATGATCGATCCAACAAGTGGGGTGGTTCTTCTATTCTATCTAATCGACTATAAAACCGGCTGGATGGGAGTGATAATGATGATATCGGACAGAAAAGGGTGTTGACTGATTCCACAATCAACCACGAATAAGAATACTTGAATCCACAAGCAATCTAACTAGCTAATCAAAGAGCCTAGTGATTCCACACAAGACTAGATGACCAAAATCACACAAAGACACAAAGACTTTGGAGAAAAGAAACTAAGAAGTTTATTAATTCTTGGGTAGGAAATTCGTGCCTTACAATGTGATATCTAATGAGCTTATATAATGCTCAGTACAAGGCTTAGAAAGCTAAACAAAAACAGAAAACTTGCTAAAAATCAGAAAACTAGCCGTTAGGCTTTAAATGAGAAATTATGAAAGAATCTCGGCCAAAAGATGAGCTGTTTGTATCTGGACAACTTTGGGAAGATCCTAGTAGCCTTTGAGATCTTATGGTTGATAGAACAAATCGCCAAAGTGCTTGCAATCATAGAGAGAAAGAGCTGTTGGGATTTATTGTAAATCTGCTCCAAAAATGGCAAGTTGAGATGGTGAAGAATCTGGCTGATCCAGTGAGGTTTAGTGCATGGTATCAACTCTCCAACTGGTCTTAGATGTAATGAATGATCTCCTGGCTTCCACACGTGAGTTTGAGTTGCACACTCCTTAAGCAAAGAATTACTTTCCTTGAATAGAACCAGTTCGGATGCAGTGTAGGTAGCCTGACTTGTAAATGGTGTATCTCCTAAACCACTATTCCTTTTGGTGTGAAACCAATTCTCCGCGTGCTCTGGTTGAGTTGAGAATCTATAGGAAGTGGTTTCACGGCCAAAATCCTCATGGTCGCAAAGATATCCTTCTTTGGATGCACCTATGTCAGTGCTGGCTCCAATGTATCTTGTATGGTTGATCTTATGAGCTGGTGGTCCAGCTACTGACTTGAGGTCCTCATCATTCATGATTTTCAGAGTAATAATCTTTCAAATGTTGATGATCTTTAAGAAAAAACTGATTTTGTAGTGAGGGAATAGATGAAAAATACTAGAGGAAGTTGTAATATGGGTCTCTACTGAGCATGAAAACATTTTAAGCTGTTCTGACTTTGAAGAAAATGGTGTTTATATGGATTTTATATTAGTTCAATTTTTGCAGTGTATGAAGTCTTTTCAGTAATTAACTAATTTTGTTATGAGACATATACTATTCTATGTGCAGAGAATACTAAGATGGAGAGATTAGCATGCATTACTCGAATTTTTTATAACAATGGTTAATATTGATTACGTATACCACAAATTGATTATCTAAACCCTTTTTAATGTGTTGACCCAGAAAACTCTAACTCAAAACTTTATTTGTCAGCAAATCAAAATATTCTTATACTGTATTAAAGAAAACAGGCTTTGGTCTTCATGTTCTGAATCCTAATATTTAAGCTAGCCTACTAGATCAGACTTTGTACCAAATTCATAAATCATTAAGGTCCATTGACTCTCCATTGGCTTAATTACAATGGATTTATGGTTAAGTGGCCTTCATGTTTACACAGAAATAAGAAATGGTAATAACTAATGGAGACCACGTCCCCGCAACATGGTACCAACCAAATCATAATGTCTTAATTACATTCGATCTCCATCACAAAGTCTTCCTTGGTCTTTAAAACCCTTGACTGGTTCCTAAACACAGCTCATAAAATAACTCTGTTTAGTAACAACTCATTCGTTTTCAGACAGCTCTTAAAGGTCTCTCTCTAGCATCATGTAACCACTCCTTTCTCTCAAAAATTAACTTGCACATTTCCTCTGATTTCTCCATTTTGACACCATGAACGATCTAATCTCAAGCTCGTTCAAGAGATACACAGACCTAAACCACCAAGTCCAGCTCGACGACATCGAGTCTCAAAACGCGTCTCTCGACTCAGGCAACCTCGATGAGTTCTTCGGATACGTCGAGAGCGTCAAAGAAGACATGAAAGCTGTCGACGAGATTCATAAGCGTCTACAAGATGCTAACGAAGAGTCCAAGACCGTACACGACTCCAAGGCCGTGAAGAAGCTCCGCGCTCGCATGGACTCGAGTGTTACAGAGGTCTTGAAACGTGTCAAGATGATAAAGACGAAGCTCGTGGCCTTGGAGAAATCTAATGCTGCTCAGAGGAAAGTCCCTGGTTGTGGTCCTGGCTCCTCTGCTGATCGGACGAGAACATCGGTCGTGAGTGGGTTAGGGAAGAAGCTTAAAGACATGATGGATGATTTTCAGAGACTACGAACCAAAATGGCTAGTGAATACAAAGAAACAGTCGAGAGACGGTACTTCTCCTCTCCTTCTTCTTCTTTTTGTGTTCATTTTAGGGCTTACTATGTCTCACACAAGATCAATCTTTCTTGTTTCACAAGGAAAGTTTATCTTGAAGGGTTTAGATTAGGCATGCTGGTTCGTGTAATTCGGTTCAACATAAATTTTACCGAAATAAAATTCGGTTCGTTCAGTTAGTTCGATTTTTGAAAACCTACCAATTTTTTTATTTCAGTTAGATTTTTATTTAATTTTGTTAAAATTTTGGATAAATTTGGTTAATTCGGTTTTTGAAAATTTACCAATTTTTTTTGGTTAGATTTTGGTTTAATTTTGTTAATATTTCAGATAAATTCGGTTAGTTCATTTATTTTTGTTAGTTCTTGAGATTTGGTTAGTTCGGTTTTGGTATTATGGTTACAAAATATATTTTTTATAGAGAACCAAAGTAACCGATGCCAAACCAAACCGGTAAAGTCCTTCTTCTGTTACTTCATTTTAGGGTATACTATGATTCACCAAAGATCAACCTTCCTTGCTTCACAAGAAAAGTTTATATCATTATGAGGTTTAGATGGTAACGTTCTTATGTGTTTTGATATTGAATTTTTGAAGGTACTTCACTGTAACGGGCCAAAAAGCAGACGAAGAGACGATAGAGAAGCTGATATCAAGCGGAGAGAGCGAGCGTTTCCTCCAAAAGGCCATACAAGAGCAAGGTCGTGGACAGATCATGGACACGTTATCAGAGATTCAAGAAAGGCACGACGCGGTTAAAGACATAGAACGGAGTCTGCTGGAGCTGCACCAAATATTCCTCGACATGGCAGCTCTTGTTGAAGCTCAAGGGAGTATACTCAACGACATCGAGTCTAACGTTTCAAAGGCGAGCTCTTTCGTCATGAGAGGGTCTGAGCAGTTGCAGGGAGCTAAAGTGCTTCAGAGGAACTCGAGGAAGTGGACTTGTATTGCTATCATACTCGCTATTGTTCTTGTCATTGTGATTCTCTTCCCTATCCTCTACACAAGTTTGCTTAAACCTTGATTTTGAAATAAACATTTTGCTTTCTACCGTTATTGTTTTGTATTTTAGAAACATTTGGGATATAAAAATCTATTGAGTGTAACACAAGCAATGTACAATTTTTGAGTTTCATTACATCTCATGAACACTGCTTACTTCTGTATTCATCAGATAAAAGTATCTGAGCAAGCTCCTTTAACCTCTCAGCATCAGGGCCTGGTGGATCACTCTTTCACAGACATAGCAAGCTCCAAGCTTCGAGATCTTAATGCAGAACATGGTGGTTTCTGAAGATCTAAAATCGACCGGGAATGGGAACAAATCCATTTGACAATCAACATCTGAGCTGCAATCCGAATCGAATTGAATATTAGAAACATTTGGGATATAAAAATCTATTGAGTGTAACACAAGCAATGTACAATTTTTGAGTTTCATTACATCTCATGAACACTGCTTACTTCTGTATTCATCTGATAAAAGTATGTGAGCAAGCTCCTTTAACCTCTCAGCATCAGGGCCTGGTGGATCACTCTTTCACAGACATAGCAAGCTCCAAGCTTCGACATCTTAATGAAGAACATAGTTGTTTCTGAAAATCTAAAATCGACCGGGAATGGGTACAAATCCATTTGACAATCAACATCTGAGCTGCAATCCAAATCGAATTGAAGGAAAAAAGAACAAAAAAAATTTGGACCATTTCTCGATTTGTGCGTGTCATCCTTGCGCAGGGGCCATGCTAATCTTCTCTGTATCGTTCCAATTTTATCGGATGTCCCCGAAGGGACAATCACCTTCGTCACTCCATCGCTATATAAACACAGTTTCTTCTTCTTACACAACCGATGTGGGACTGTTTCACTTCATTTACAACATATTAATGGGCTCGTTTATTACACTAACAGGCCTCTCTCCGATTTCTCTCTGGCCCGTTAATATTATTCAAAAGGTGATTCATTTAAAAATTCATGGTTTTGTAAATCAGCTTTTAGTTACTACTAGGTGACCGGTCCGTACCCTGTGCGGGCATAAGAACATAATCGGTGCGTACCCTGTGTTCTCTCTCGGCCCGTACCTCACGAAAGGGAACACAGTAATGTCAGTATGAAGAGGCAGATATTGTGTGTATGTATAATTGCAACGTCACAAAATATTTTGTGTGTTTACGAAGATACTTTCATTCAAAAAATAGAATAAATAGTGTATAGTTTTAGAAGTAACATATTTTATATTATCATTAATTAGAATTGTATTGTATATGTTTCGTAATTCTTTATTTTAGGTGAATAATATTATTTTTCCATAAATAATAAACAAACATTTATGTAGACATATTAAAAGAAAATATAATAAAAAATCAAAATATTATCCATAAATAATATAAATTATGAAGTACATTTCTCGATAAAAAATCAAATTCAATTAGAAACTTGCAAAAAATTAAATAAATTTTGTAAGCAATTTGACGGGTTAACATTATTTGATAGATTTATAAATTTCTAAATTTTATTGAACATGAAATAATATTAAATTGACATACCGTCATCGGTCTCCTAACTCATCACAATCCATCTAGCAAATACAAAAAATAAATAATTGCAACAGTTTATTCAATTTTGTAATATTTAAAATAGTTATTATATAATTATATTTGAACACAATTCATCAAGTAGAGTATAAAACTATTATAATTATCTTAT
>NC_027756.1:1544554-1545174 GCF_000695525.1 Brassica oleracea var. oleracea
AATGACAAATTAAATGGTAAAGTATGTAAACACCTGTTTTCTACCAGCGTGAGTTAGAACACCGCCGTATTTAAGAATCATAAGGGCCTCTACAAGTCTTTATTCTTCGCCTTCACCATCCCACTTCAGCGGATTCAGTTGAACCTTCATGTTTATCCCTGATAAATTTCCTCCCTGCGTCATTCCAAAAGGTTCTCTGCTGTGAGAAAATGACCCCATGAATTAAATAAAAAATGCATAATGCTAGCTTACTTATAAGATAGTATATTCAACAAAAAAAAATGATATAATATAATATTATTAAATGATACTATGTAATACTTTCCCGGACAATATTCAACAAAGAGAGAGAAAATACTAAAGAACCTCTTCAATGACTGTTTTAACTTGGCGAAGCTTCTCAGCATGTTCAATCAAGGTTTTCTGGATCACTATCACTATCACGACCTGGTCAACATATAAAAAAAGGAAGACCATATTGTCGTTACCAATATTCAACACATGGAAAAGATAGACCAGAGATGCTTTTTGGAGACAAGACACAAATAGTTGAGTTCATGGTTCTAAAGATGAGGAGCCTTTGCGTCTAAACACATTTTTCTTAGCACACAAGCAGCATT
>NC_027756.1:1545348-1545562 GCF_000695525.1 Brassica oleracea var. oleracea
ATTTGCATATTTAATGATTTCAACTTGCGCAAGTAATCCATATTAGAAAGGTAAGTTATTAAAAACAAACAACCTAATTAGTAGGGGTGGACACTTTACCCGATATCCAAAGTAGCACCCGAACCCGATCCGAAAAACCCGAACTGAAATCCGAACCGAAGTAGCAAAATACCCGAACGGGTATTGAATAAGGAGAGATTGGATACCCGAACCC
>NC_027756.1:1546321-1554214 GCF_000695525.1 Brassica oleracea var. oleracea
TTTTTTTTTCAAAATCTAAATATCCGAACCAGATTCGAAATAACCGAATCCGAACTAAAAATATTCGAATCCGACCCGAAGTACAGAAATACCCGAACGGGTTCTACACCTCTATACCAAAATACCCGAAAATCCAAAATACCAGACCCGAACCCGAACAGGTACCCAAGGCTAAACTAAATCGATAATTATTATCCCCTAGCTATATATGGGCTTAACGAAATTGACAATAGTTTTGGGCTTGTCTACCTAAGTGATTGATTAAAATAAATGAAAAAGAAAAATTCAAAAAAAATCAGCCAATAGAATTATAACATTTTTCCTGAGAAACTTTATATGAGTTCCTCAGCAGAAATCACTAAAGTGACTTCTGTTTCAATGTACGCTTGGCATTATCGACGGAGAAGAAAGAAACTATAGAACCTAGTCGTATACTTATTTAACGGTGAGAGATAACCTGATAACGCTTCCTTTTAAACTTCTAAACAGATCTTTGAGTAAAAAAAGAGTAATCAATATTTCATTTACAATTATCAAAATCAATCTGAGATCATTTTGTATCCAGAGAATCGTTTTTTTTTTACTTTTAACCTAACCTCTTCTGCTCTAGTCTTGACTTCCGCCAGAAGAAAACGGTCCATCGTTGGAACCCTGAGACTCCCTTGGAGACTGAAGTTGCTGATTCTGCTCAGGCCATGGTGCAGTGGGAGAACCTTGGTGCTGTTGAATCATGGGGAACCTAAACCGTTGTCCTCCTTGGTTCATCACTGGCCTCACTGGTACAGCGTTAACTATAGGTGGCGGATATAAAAGTACCGGTGGCTGCATCATCGGAGCTCCAAGTTGGGGTAGACTTGGCCTCAATGGGGGTTGACTTATGCCTGCGTTGGGAACAATCTGGTCCTGTTCCTGGTAATACATCATTGGCCTGACCGGAACTTGACCTAGATGGACAACGAAGTCGTCCTGTGGCAGCATTGGCCTCATTGGAGGTAGACTTCGAAACTGGTTCTGCTGCGGCCTCATTGGAGGAGCTTCCTGGTGGGGAACGAGCTGGCCCTGGTGAAGCACACCGAACGACTGGCTGTAGCATACTAATTCAGTTCCAGGCTGACCAGGGAGCTCCATCGGCACTAGTTGATGCGGATATGTGTTCTGATTTGGGAGAAAAGGAGTTATGGTTCGGAATCTCCATAGTGCACCGTATAGACCAAGCCCGTCTGAGTAGAAGTGGTCTACTACGAGCCATCTTGGCTGCGGCAAACCGAAAGGGTCTTGCTGATATGGAGGCACGCTTGGTCCAAGACGAGGAGGCATCATCATCATCTGTCGAGAGGTTTGAGCGCTAGGAGGAGGATTCGGAAGAACAAGAGGACGGTTTTGGTTCTGATCCCTTGAAGACGATGTTGAGCCACGTTCCATCCTTTGACCGCTCCTACGTATCTGGTTAAGTCTTGGATCAGTACGAAAGTAGTAACAAAACTACGTCTAAACCTAAACCAACGTTAATTGTGGGACAAGAAACAGAGCAAAACAGAGACAATAGGCCAAGACTCTAATCACTTAAAAGGTTTTTGATCATCGTAAAGTTTGGGATGTACCATTGACTGTTCTTGAGGATTCTGGTTCTCGGTTCCTAGGTCGGACTCTTGTACGCTGAGACTAATAGCAGAAGTGTTGGGATCAGAATCAAGACGACGGTTCTGGTCACTTGCAAGCGATGTTGAGCCACGTTCCATGGCTTGATCGTTCCTACGAGTCTGATCAAGACTTGGATCATTAGTAACATAAATGAAGGGACACGAAACAGAGCAAAAACAGAGACAATAGGCTTGATCTATCATAGAGTTTGGGATGTACCGTGATCGGATCTTCTTGACGATTCTGATTCTCAGTTCCCTGGTTGGACTCTTCGTCTTCTATGTTGAGATTGCGAGCAGATTCAAGAAGGCTCTCGATAGCTTCTTTCTTGTGCTCATCTTCTTCCTCTGTTCGCACTTCGTCTTCCTCTGTTTTCACTTCGTCTTCTTTCTCGGTTGTTTTGGCGGGATCAACCTCCTGTGTTCGCGCTTCGTCGTCTTCTGTTCGCGTCTCGTCTTTCTCTGTTCGCACTTCGTCATCTTCCTCGGTTGTTTTCGCGAGATCAACCTCCTCTGTTTTGGTGGGATCAACGCCCTCTGTTCTCACTTCTTCGTCCTCTGTTCGCACTTCATCTTCTTCCTCGGTTGTTTTGGTGGGATCAACCTCCTCTGTTCCCACTTCTTGTTCTTGGACGAGTTTATCAGATGGAGAAGTAGCCATGGCCAGAGATGGGAAGTGTCTAGAGAGAAAGATGAATGAGCGAAGAAGAACTAGTTCAAGAATCTTATATATATATAATGGCGCGAGTTTGTTGGTTGTTGCTTAGACCGTTAGGGCTTTTAGGCGCGTGTGAAGCTTCGCACTAACCGAATCGTTGGAAACTCACGCGCGTATGAAGAGTAATTAACTAATTACACAAAAAAGTGAAAAAATGTTGCAGTCTTTAAAAGATTACGTAGAGTAAAGAGCACCGAACATTACTCTTTTGTTTTGTTTTGTTTTGTTTTGAGTTTGATAAAAGGGATGGTGCATGTTACTAATCTAAAAATTATTAAGAAGTTAAAAAAAATTCTTACACAGAGTTTTCAACATTTCTTTATAGTTCATATAATCTATCCGAAGAACGTTTGTGAGAAAATGTCAGTGAAAAAAGGGTTATCTTCTTCTTATCTTGAGCTTTCCTCCTTCATTCTCGGTGAGAGAATGAGAAATGGCTGCGTTTGTGAATGCATTGGCTGATTCAGGTTCTGAGAATCTACAACCTGGTATTATATTTAGACACCTTGACCTGATTTTAGTTATCATAACAATATTTGGTTTTCTTCAGATGAGTGTTACAGACACAGACACACATACTAAAAGAAAACTAAAAATACAAAGAGCAGTAGAAACAAATTGGAAGAATCTACATTTTACAGTACATCTTGTTTCTGCTTAGTCTCGACCTCTCCTCCCAAGTCCTCTGGCTCTACTGCGTCGATCTCCTCTGCCACGGTAAGAAGACTGTCCAACATTAAACATCCTCATAGAACTCATTTGGTTTTGCTGATTAGTCACATATCCCATGGATTGCTGCTGCACTTTGAAAAGGTTGTTGGCGCATAGCAAAAGGCTGATTAGGATTGTTCTGACCTAAAAACATTGTTGATACTTGTGCTCCAAGGTTTGGTTCTGTAATCTGACTGCTCCGGAAACCATGCTGCTGGTTGTACATCATCACTGGAGCTTGACTTGTGGGTAGAGTGGGAACAAATCCCATTTGGTTCGGTTGATTGATCTCAGGTCTCATGAGTTGCTGTTGTTGGTTGTACATCATTGAAGCTTGATTGGGAACAACATCCATATGATGCGGCTGAAGTTGGTTAAAATTCTGCCCTGTTAGGTTTGGTTCTGAAAACTGACTGCTCCCATAATGGTGATGTTGTTGAAACTGAGGAACATAAGAGTCATAATGATTTGAGTTAATGATTTCTTGTTCATTGCTCATCCTTCTCCTCTTTGTAGTTGTACTCTCACAATCATTAACTTCTTCTTGTTGTTCTTCAAAGATGTCAAACTCGGTCGACCTTCCTGGATCATGAAATCTCTTGAAAAGATCCTCTTCATCAATATATTCTACAAATTCATCTCTGATTAGCGGGATAAGTGTACCGTGAGGAAGTTGGATATCTGATTCCAGTCTCACAATATATAAAGGTCTCCTTACATATCCAAATCCAAAGTAGTAACCAACCACACGACAAAACGGAGCTCTTGTTTCATTTATAAGCAAAGTAGTGCCTACTTTAAAAGTTCTATCCTCCGCGATCCTCTCAAGTATCACAAGACGTCCCCCTAATACCTGTGATCACAATAAGAGTTTCATACATGGAACTGCTAAAAAAATATATGTAAAAATTCCTCTTGAGATTACCATGTTCACAAATCCAACGTTGGCTTGATGGAGCTTCTAGGTTTTTATTGTTGCTCTCTCTCTCTCTCTCTCTAGGTACGATTTATAGTGAGGAAATATCTCAACTATCTCTTAGTACTTATTCTCCTAGATTTGTTCTAACAAATAACTTATCCTTTTGTTTAGTCTGGTTTAATCCGGTTTGGTAAAGTACTTCGTTTGGTTATTCAAGTACAAATGTTTGTTTAAACGTAGAAACACACACTTGGGGGAGTTATTCAAACAAGAATTTGTATGGAATTTAGTAATTTTAAAAGTTGATGGACTCTTAAAAGTTAAGTAAACTTAACAAATATTTAATATAGATTTGCATACATTTTTTTTTTAAATCCTTTAAAGGAAATATATAAAAATTCTTTTAGAAAATTTTCCAATTTTTTAAAAGCTCTCTATAAGTAGAGATTATAGTAAGAGATGATGTACAACAAGTCCCTAAGAAATCTTGGTCGCCGAATCATGTCACAAGATCGTTCGAGATCAACTCTTGAGAGATAATCTCTTGTAGCCGGCTACTTGGACCTCATGTTGCTACGTACGATTGGAATCGATGTTCCTTAGTAACACTAGTAGCGATGAGTTGAGCCACCTCAGCCCTTCCTTTACCCACATGATCCAATTTCCACTACAAAAAGACACAAGGAGATGATGAATGTTTCGGAAATGATAAATGAGTATTGGGTAGTTCTATGTGTGGGATGAAAGCTTACCTAAGCTATTCAGATGATGTTTCAAATATCATTTTCTTCACCTGCAGGTGAAAAAATAATTCCACTGTCCATGGCAACGCTAGGAGCTGCGCCTCGAAGAATGAGTTGGTAGAAAAAAGGATCGCCAGCCATGAAAGACAGCTTTCCACCACTATTGCTTACGCTATTCTGCCAAGATGATGACATTCAAGCATTGATGCTTCTTGTTATGGGGTAAGAACATCAGAGCTGCTTTTTTTCTTTGTATATGATTTTTTTCTTGTTACAGTTTTGAAATAAATGGGCAAATGTTGAAACTATTACTTGTTTGTGTAACGCTACGGAATCAAAAGTGTGTTTTCTGTTATATGGATTTTAAAACTCTTATGGATATACATCAGATTTTCAAAGTTGAGTCTCATGAAAAAAAAAAAGTAAAGAATTTATATCTCAATAACAATAGAGTTTAATAGAATTATAAAATCAATGATAAGTAAACTTTTTGAATAACAAAAAAATTTGAATGGATTTTAAAAATCTTTAAACCAATAACAATGGAGTTTACCAAGAGTTTAAAATTCCATCTACCAATAATGATGGAGTTTCAAAATTTTATAATTCACCCACACTCTATCGGACTGAATGCCACTAAGAAAGGGGCAAGGACTATATGGGTTGTTCTGATCACTTGCAAAAGACGTTGAGCCACGTTCCATCGTTTCACCACTCGTACGAATCTGATTTAAGTCTTGGATCAGTACTAATGTAGTAACAAGAAGCAGAGACAATATGCTTACCGCGATCGCGTCTTCTTGACGATTCTGATTAAGAGAGCTCTCGATAGCTTCTTCATTGACTTCTTCTTCGGTTGTTTTGGCGGGATCAACCTCCTCTCTCTGCACTTCGTCTTTATCAGTTGGACAAGTAGCCATGGCCAGAGATGAGAGAAGTTTCTAGAGAGAAAGATGAGAGAGCGTAGAAGAAGAAACAAGTTAAAGATCTTCTAATATATGGCGCGAGTGCTTAGACCGTTAGGGTTTGTAAGTGCGTGTGAAACTCCACACTAACCGAATCGTTGGAATCTCACGCGCTTATGAAGAGTGAGTAGTTACTAATTACACCAAAAAAGGGTAGGAGAGTCATTTTTAAAAAAGATTATGTAGAGTGAAGAGCAAGGAACCTGACTCCTTTGTTTTGAGTTTTATACAAGGGATGGTAATTTTTTCTAATCTAAAAATTGATTGAGAAAATAAAATTGTCTTCTTTCAGAGAGTTTTGAGAAAGAGAAATGGTTTATTTAATCTCGCCATATTTGGTTTTAGTGATTTCTTGATGAATAAGAACACTGTTTATTGGACCTCTACTGATTAGTAAGCACAATGTTTCTTCGGATGAGTATGTTTAGGGCTGGGCACACTTATCGGTTCAGGAATTACCCGAGCGACTTATATCTCTAAAACCAAAAAATCAAAACTGAATCGGAACCGAACCGAAAACCAAATAGGCATCCGAATTTATATAATATAGTTTATAGTTTATATACTAGTAAATATTAACAGTCATTGTTGTGCCCCCCCCCCAAAAACAGTCATTGTTGCATTTAAACTAATCAATTAAAATACTACATACAAACCAAAATACCAAAAAAAATTACCATAATACATTTTATCTAAAATATTTTAATTATCCAAATTATTCAAAATTTTATCCAAAAACCCGAAAAATCTGATATTTAATTCGAAAACCAGATTTTCTGTTTTTAATATGGATTACCAGAAAATCGAAACCAAATGAAATCCAAATTTTTCTCGGATATTAGTCGGTTGCCAACTTTGTTACCCGAACCAAATTTTTTTTAATACTATATTAGATATTAAATCTCTAGAATTAAAAAAAAAAAAACTAAACCGGAACAGAATGACAAAGACAAAATATGTTACAGACACAAACACACATAATTAAAAAATACTATATACAAGAGCACTGGGGACAAGGACAAAGTGGATCCGACGAATCTACAGTTCACAAACATGTTTTCAAGGAACAATGATTACAAGTAGAGAAAGATTCAAGATTCACAAAAGGCAAAACTCCCCCACAAATCTGAAATAAACACATTGCAACGAGGTTAACAAAGTAAGCATTTATTAAGCGACATGAGCAAGCTTTCTATACACATTTCCTAAAATCCTTTATTAATAAAATAATAAGTCCTAAAGCAGCATCAAATTTAGTCTTTATTCACATACGAGATAACAATACTAAAAGATCAACCAAAACCAATGCAAGAAAACGGCCCAACAGAAATTTTGCTACATAATTTGGAAAAGTTCAACTAACTAGTTATAAAAGTTGATTAGACAGTCCTTCAGAGACTTTTTGAGATAGTGAAGATAATCATGTCACTTAGGCTTCTGCTTAGTCTCGACCTCCCCTCCCAAGACCTCTGGCTCTACTGCGATGACTTCCTCTGCCACGGTAAGAAGACTGTCCTGCAGCATTGAACATCCTCATAGAACTCATTTGGTTTTGCTGATTAGTCACAGGTCCCATGGATTGCTGGTTGTACATCACTGGAGCTGCTGCACTTTGAGAAGGTTGTTGGCGCATACCAAAAGGCTGGTTGGGATTGTTCTGACCTAAAAACATTGTTGATGCTTGTGCTCCAAGGTTTGGTTCTGTAATCTGACTGTCATACTGCTGGTTGTACATCATTGGAGCTTGAACTGGGAATGGATTGGGAACAACTCCCATATTGTTCGGCTGATTGATCTCACGTCTCATGAATTGATGCGGCGGATTGTACACCACTGGAGCTGCTGCATTAAGAAAAGGTTGTTGGAACATGCCAAAAGGCTGTCTGAGATTGTGCTGACCTAGTTGCTGGTTGCACATCATCACTGGAGCAGCTTGACTTGGGAGTAGATTCTGATTGATCTCAGGTCTCATGAAATGATGCGGCGGATTGTATACCATTGGAGCTGCTGCATTGAGAAAAGGTTGTTGGAACATGCCAAAAGGCTGTCTGAGATTGTGCTGACCTAGTTGCTGGTTGCACATCATCACTGGAGCAGCTTGACTTGCTCATAATGATTGCAAGTCCTCAAAATCTTCTTGTTTGATTTACTGATTTCTTCTTCACTACTCATCCTTCTCCTCTTTGTTGTTGTACTC
>NC_027756.1:1554314-1562519 GCF_000695525.1 Brassica oleracea var. oleracea
CTTATATCTCTAAAACCAAAAAATCAAAACTGAATCGGAACCGAACCAAAAACCGAATAAGTATCCAAATTTATATAATATAGTTTATAGTTTATATACAAGTAAATATTAACAGTCATTATTGTGCACAAACATTGGAGCTGCTGCATTGAGAAAAGGTTGTTGGAACATGCCAAAAGGTTGTTTGAGATTGTGCTGACCTAGTGGCTGGTTGTACATTGGTTCTATAACCTGACTGCCATACTGCTGGTTGTACATCATCACTGGAGGTTGAACTGGAAGTGGGTTGGGAACAATTCTCATTTGGTTTGGCTGATTGATCTCAGGTCTCATGGATTGCTGGTTGTACATCACTGAAGCTGCTGCACTTTGAAAAGGTTGTTGGCGCATACTAAAAGACTGGTTGGGATTGTTCTGACCTAAAAACATTGCTGATACTTGTGCTCCAAGGTTTGGTTCTATAACCTGACTGCCATACTGCTGGTTGTACATCATCACTGGAGGTTGAACTGGAAGTGGGTTGGGAACAATTCTCATTTGGTTTGGCTGATTGATCTCAGGTCTCATGGATTGCTGGTTGTACATCACTGAAGCTGCTGCACTTTGAAAAGGTTGTTGGCGCATACTAAAAGACTGGTTGGGATTGTTCTGACCTAAAAACATTGCTGATACTTGTGCTCCAAGGTTTGGTTCTATAATCTGACTGCCATACTTCTGGTTGTACATCATCATTGGAGGTTGAACTGGAAGTGGGTTGGGAACAATTCTCATTTGGTTTGGCTGATTGATCTCAGGTCTCATGGATTGCTGGTTGTACATCACTGAAGCTGCTGCACTTTGAAAAGGTTGTTGGCGCATACTAAAAGACTGGTTGGGATTGTTCTGACCTAAAAACATTGCTGATACTTGTGCTCCAAGGTTTGGTTCTATAATCTGACTGCCATACTTCTGGTTGTACATCATCATTGGAGGTTGAACTGGAAGTGGGTTGGGAACAATTCTCATTTGGTTTGGCTGATTGATCTCAGGTCTCATGAATTGCTGCGGCGGGTTGTACATCATTGGAGCTGTTGCATTGAGAAAAGGTTGTTGGCGCATACCAAAAGGTTGTCTGAGAAGCATAGCTGGTACTTGTGTGCCAAGGTTTGGTTCTGTAAGCTGACTGCTCCTGAAACCAAGCTGCTGGTTGTACATCATTGGCGTCACTGGAGCTAGACTTGGGGGTAGAGTGGGAAAAAATCCCATTTGGTTCGGTTGATCGAGCTGTTGTTGGTTGTACATCATTGAATCTTGATAGATTGGGAACAACGTCCATATGATGCGGCTGCATACAAAGAAGTTGGTTAGAATTGTTCTGCCCTGTTAATCCTTGTGCGCCAAGGTTTGGTTCTGAAAACTGACTGCTCCCATCATAATGATTTGAGTTAATGATTTCTTGTTCATTAGTACTCATCCTTCTCCTCTTTGTTGTTGTACTCTGGCAATCATTAACTTCTTCTTCTTCTTCTTCATCAAAGACGTCAGTCTTTGCTGGATCATGAAATATCTTGAACAGATCCTCTTCATCAATATATTCTACAGATTCATCGTGGATTAGAGGGAGACGTGTACCGAGAGGCAGTTGGAAATCTGACTCCGATTCCAATCTCACAATATATAAAGGTTTCTTTACATAGTCAAGTCCAAAAATGTAGCCAACCACACGACAAAACGGAGCTCTTGTTTCACGAAAAAGCATAGTAGAACCTACTTTCAAAGTTCTAAGCGCTTTGAACCTCTCAAGTATCGCATAACGTTCCTGTAATACCTGTGATCACAAGCAGGGTTTCATGCATTTAAGGCATGGAACTGCTAAAGAAAAAACGAGAATATATGTAAAAATTCCTCTTGAGATTACCATGTTCACAAATTCAACGTTGGTTTGATGCGCAGCTTCAAGGGTCTAGACTCTCTCTCTCTCTATAGTGAGGAAATATCTCAACTATCTCTTTACTACTTATCCTCCTAGATTTGTTCTAACAAACAACAACTTATCCTTTTGTTTAGTCTGGTTTAATCCGGTTTGGTAAAGTACTTAGTTTACCCGGTTATTTAAGTACAAATGTATAAAAATATTGATCAATATACGAATAAAAATGAACATCCGTGCGGGCGCGCAGGTCAAGCTCTAGTGTTTGTCTAAAAGTAGAAACACACACACTCAGAAAAAAAATCCTCCAGAAACAAGCTCATAAAGAATAGAGCAAAATACACAGTTTTACACTAGAGGAGGTTTGTATTCAAGGAAAAAGAAGTTAATACGCAGAGAATGATTCAAGATTCACCAAGACCTAGACGCTTAGATCATTGTCTTAAATTTTTTAATAAGACCAATCTTGTCCTAATAGGTACTACTCTGCACTGTTTCTGTTCTCTACAACTCATCCTTCTCTTTGTTACCGACTTAATATGCTAGTAGAGGTTCTAATTCCATTTGGTTGTTTGGGAGAGAGAGATTCTGAAAACAAGCCCTGAACAATCCTCGTTACTTGATCTTATACACTAAGCAACAAAACAACAACATACATTTTCGCACAATGCAAGTCCTTTCGGTAACTAACAAAGTACAGCTTTGTTTTGCAATGTTAAATATGAATAAAGTTACACGCACTATAAAGAACACAACAACACAGCAAATTATACATACTTTTTTTTTTTAGTACAAACAAGTTTCAAAGAATCAAGTAAACACACAATTTGACACTAGAGGTCGTTCAACAAACAATGATTACAATAGGGATGATCTAAGATTCACAGAAAAGAAAGAAAAAAAGAAAACGAGCTCCCCTACCAATCAAATCATCTACCACTGGAGACGAGCACAATGATCTTTTCCTTATCCAATTTACATGAAACAAGCCTCCCTTTGGCTGCAGAATCAGCTTCCTTCTCAGGATTATGACTCAAGTGTTACGTTTTTCACTCCCCTTTGTTCTTGTTGTTGTTTCTGAGAACTGAACATCTCTTGTTTCCGCTAATTCACAAATATCCTCAGGAAAAAATGCTTCTTCACAATTCACTAGTCTGCGCTAGGGCTCCCCTGAACCATGCCGCTCTCTTCTGATCATATCCAGAAGATCTTGAACTACTTCAGACATCAATGGTCTAAACTCTGGTTCAGACTGTCACAAGAAAAAAAAAGAACAAACACTCTTTTATTCAAACCAAACACACAATCACAAGCATATAATCACAGTTTCTCATAATAGTTCAACATGTGCTTTTTTTACCTGAACACACCGCGAAATAATATCAGCAAAGTGTGACAATGACTTTGCAGGGTACTGTCCATTAAGAGATGGATCAACCATTTTCCCCAACGCATCGATATCATGAAGCTGAGGAACCGCCCACCTCACCAAGAACTGCTCTGCTCTACTCCGGTCCCTATAAATCAGACTCTCATATGAATGAATACACATTTTACCAGAAAGAAACAAAAATGTAAATGTGCAATACCTGTCGTAGGACATTCTACCAGTCAAGAGTTCTAACATAACAACACCAAAACTGTATACATCACTCTGCCATGTATAGACTCCTGAGTCAAACTCTGGAGCTCCATATCCGTAAGCCGCAAGCAATTGTCCTGATAACTGATTAATACAATAAAAAAAAGTTGGTTTTAGATCTCCAAGAAACTTGTTAAATTCGGATTTATCATAAGCTTCCAATTTAAACCAATTGGTACTAAGTGGATTGGCACTAAACCTTATATATATATACTCCCTCCGTTTCATAAAGTTACATATTATAGGAAAAAAAATTATTTCAAAAAGATCTATTTTTTTTTGCATTTTTAATGTATGTTTTATTAACTAATTGCAAACTTCAAAAAACTTAATTGCACTTATTGGATTTTTATTGGCTTAAAATTATAGGAAAAAGATAATCACACAAAATTATGCAAATTTAATGTGTTTTATTAAAATGTGTGAAAAGTCTTAAATATGTA
The DNA here is from genome assembly GCF_000695525.1 of Brassica oleracea var. oleracea. Lineage (NCBI taxonomy): Eukaryota > Viridiplantae > Streptophyta > Magnoliopsida > Brassicales > Brassicaceae > Brassica > Brassica oleracea. Next base: position 1,558,309 of record NC_027756.1, read on the forward strand.
ACATTTTGAAATGGAGGGAGTAGTATTTACGGTTTCCTTAAATTCCCGATGTGTGATACTTTATCCCTAATAAAACTACAGAGGTGAAAGCCATCTGAATCAAGATCATTGGGGGTTTAAAACTTTACCTGACTCACAGAGCCTGATGAAATTAATGGGGCCAAACCACAATCTGAGACAAGAACACTCAGATCATCATCTAGTAAGACATTGACTGATTTGAAGTTTCTGTGTATGATTGGTGGTTCACACACCTCATGCAAGTACCTTTAAGACATTAACACAAGTTAGAAAAGATTCCAAAAAAATTTTAAGTTAAAGAAACCAAGAAACTTACTCAAGGGCTTTAGCAGCTCCAAGTGCCATTCTGACACGTTTGTTCCACGAGAGCTTCTTCTTGAACTCATCGTCTGAATGCAAACCGTCTTGCAACGTACCGTTACTGCAATATTCGTAGATCAGTAGTCTCTGGTCGTGCTCAGCGCAGTAACCAACAAGTTCAACGATGTTGGCGTGGCGTATCCTATCTATATCGTTCACTAGTTCGATGAACTCATGATCCTGTTGCTGTTCACAAGCCCTCTTGTCCAACTTCTTGACAGCAAACATCTGTAAAAGACAACATCATAAGACTAAAGATTCAGAAGTGTTTGAAACTAAGTTGCATTGTACCTTTCCATCGGGAAGACGAGCCTTGTAAACACTCCCGAGCATCCCAGAGCCGAGGAGATTCTCCTGAGAGAAGCTTTGAGTGTATTGCTGAAGAGATGCAACGGAGTAATGCTTCACAGAAGTTATGGGTACGCGTGTCTTTGGTGAAGGCTTCTTAAAGGGTCTCTCAGGAGACTTAATTGGCATAAAGGTGACCACAGGAGGAGCTGGTGGCGGCGGTGGAGGAGGAGGAGGAGGAGGTGGAGGCGTAAGCGTTGAGAAGTCAATGTCTTGACTCTCTTGTCTTGTTATAGGTCTTTGCAACCGCTCAATGTCATGTAAAACCTTTGGTTCTTGTCCAGCTTTGGTGAATGGTACTGTTTCCATAAGCATTGTTTAAGCAATAATGACATAAGAATGCAATGGAGACTCAAATCTTTTTACCTTTCTCAGACCGAACAGGTGGTGGCAGTAGAGGAGGCCCATTCTCCAGAGCATTCTCTCTGTTTCCTCTGTCAGCACCAACTTGATGCGGTTTAAAGACACTACTAGCACTTTCTCTTCTCCTTCTTAAACACTTTGGCAACAGCAAGAGTAATGCCAAAACAAGGATTATGAAGAGGACGACGCCAGCGATTGATATGAGGACTATCCGTGTGGTTTGTGAAGAGCTCTTCTGCTCTTTTGGAGAAGGAGGTTCACCATCAATTTTCCCTCGGTTTCTTTCAGGTGGAGGAGGAGGTGGTGGAACTCCAACGAACGGTCGTGTTGGAGATGTAGAAGGAGACAGTGATGGTGCAAGTGTGGTGGAGTTGAATTGGTTTCCTTCCTTTCTGCATCACCAAATGTAAGCATGAACAAAGAGCATTAGAGAAAAAAACATAAAACTAGAGAGTACTTACAGGAATCTCGGAATGCTTAGTAGTTTTTCAGGTATGGGTCCAGAGAAGAGGTTATTCTCTATGTTTCTGTTTCCAATAAACACATTAGAAGTTTTGGAGTTAAGAGTTTGAACATTGTTGGTAGAGAAAGTAACATTACAAGTCTTGAAGAGGAAGGACTTGAAGAACGTCTAGAGTTCCTGAGATCTGATTGTTCTGAACATGTCTGAGAAATTCAGATATATCAGCTGAAGAAACTAAAAGAAGAGAGACACAGAAGGAAAAAAAAAAAGAGAACAAAACTTACAATGTTGTAAGAGCTGATAAACTCTCCATTGAAGGAGGCAATGTGCCGCTTAGATTGTTAGCAGATATGTCTCTGCAAAAAGATAACAGATCACTAAAACAACCCACACAAGTTTATAAAAAATAAAAATAAAAGACAAGCGTACAGATTGATCAGCCCAACAAGGTTTTGAAACACATCAGGTAACTCTCCTGAGAGTTGATTATCATTCAAAGACCTGTCAAAAACAAACGGTATGATTTTTTTATAAAAACAAATTTAAAAAAACTGGAAATAATCAAATAGAAACTGAGAGTAATAGGAAGAAGTTACATGTCACTCAGAGAGCTTAGTGTTCCTAAAGATTCAGGGATGCTTCCTGTAAACTGATTAGCTGAAAGAAAACTGCCACAAAGGTAAAAAAAAGGACCATTATCAAAAAAAAAAAAAAAAGCCGCATTGTTAGGGTGTAATGTAATACATACAAATGCTGCAATGTAACTGGCAAATTAGTCGGTATGTATCCTCCAATGCGGTTGTTACTAAAATCTCTGGAAGATAAAGCAAACAAACACAAAAACGTTACAAAGAAAAGTATCCAACTTAAATTGTCACAATAATTTTTCTTGTGTGTGTGTGTGAAAATGCTTACATTCCCCTGATAGAAGTGAACTTAGATAAGTTGTCACCAAGCTCTCCTTCCAAATTCGCCGCATTTACAGTTCTATAAACCATTCAAGAAAATCAATATAATATAAAATGTCAACTTAGAAACTGTAATAATCTGTGCAATTGTAATATAAAAATATAAAAGAACTTCTTACATGCTTATAACATCTGAGACATTGCAGATAACGCCTTGCCAAGCTTCACCACATGGGTCTCCACCAGAAGCAGTCCAACCAGGAAGCGTAGGCGCCCCAAGCGCAGCGTATAAACCGTTGATTGCAACAACTGATTCAAAATCACAAACAATGCTGATTTAAATTCTCAGAAAATCTGAAGAAACATACACAGATCTCACTCAGAACTCAGTGCTTGCTTACCATCGTCAGGGTTAGTAGCAGCAAAGGAGATGTAAGGAGTCCAAATCAGCAAAGACAAGAGCAGAGGAAGACAGTGGAGCTTAGAACACCCGAACTGTGTAATAGATCTCTTACTAGCAGCATCCATTGTTTTGATGCTAGTTAACCAGCATTAACCCGAACACAACGATGTTTAAGAATCTGTAAAGAAGCAGTCATAAGCAAACAGAACCATCATGAAAGAGACAAAGATCCATAAACCAATCAAAGAGAGAATTGAACAAGAGAATGAGAAAGAGAAAACTTACTGGAAAGGCAGAGGAATCGACACAAACGATTCCGGATAAAAGGGTAAAGTCTTTTCCTTTTTTATTACAGAACCTAACCCCAGAAAATAAAAATGCAAACTTTTTTTTTTTTTTTTATTTGGGTGAGGATGAGATTTTAAGACGCAACTTAAGAGCTAAGGTTCAATGAACCACTCAAGAGGTAAGAAATGGAAACTGTGTTCATAAAAGGTTTAATCTTTTTTTTGTCTGAATTTGAACTAAAAGGAAACTCTTCTCTGTTCCTGGGGGTTTAGAAAGAAACTTTGACCAATGCTTTCTTAAGATCAGTACAACATCAATGTGAAAAAAATAATCAGCGGAAAAAAAAACTATATTAGTTAATTAACCAATGATTTAACTCCATTATGTGTACAACTGTATCCCTTTGTTATCTTTTTGGGGGTGCAAGTGCAAGTTGCGTCTTGTCTCTGTTCAAGATTCTAGTTCCAACCAGTGACTTGTTTCAAGACTTACTTGTCAATTTTTAAGGAGAATAGATGGTTGTGACTTGTTTGAAGACTTACTTGTCAATTTTTAAGGAGAATAGATGGGTTGTTAACTGTTGTCAGTTAACAGATAAATGTGTTAGCCGGATTTAACCATCGGTTTAGAAAAATGCTGAAAGAAGCGTGTGTATATAGATGGAGGGATTAGGACTCTGATTGGTATCACGAAAATACGGAAAAAATAGTTAAGTTGCGGAAAAAAATAATCAAACCGTAGAAAATTTTAAATTTTGTGGAATAGTGGAATACATATTAAACTGATCAAACTATTTTATATGATATTCAATTTGTTATAATAAAAACAAATATCAATAATTAAACTAGTTATTACAAAATGTGAAAATAATTAAAATTTATTTAAAAATATTTTAGTTTTTAATATAAATATCTAGTTTATCTTTCAATATGTTTTAATAATTGATATTTAATAATATACAAATTATATTATAATTTTATTTACAGCATAACTATTTATCATTAAAAATATATAAATTATATTATAATTTTATTTATAAATTATTTTTAGTTTTTAG
>NC_027756.1:1562529-1628839 GCF_000695525.1 Brassica oleracea var. oleracea
GGGGGAGGAAGGTGGAAGTTGTGTCTTGGTCTCTGTTGAAGATTCTAATTCCGACCAGTGACTTGTTTCAAGACTTGCTTGTCAATTTTTAAGGAAAATAGTTGGTTGTTAACTGTTGTTAGTTACCAGATAAAATGTTAACCGGATTTAATCACAGGTTTAGAAAAATGCCGAAAGATGCGCGTGTATATTGATGAAGAGATTAGGACTCTGATTAGTATCACAAAATTACGAAAAAAAATAGTTAAGCTGCGGAAAAAAATAATTAAATCGTGAAAAAAATTAAATTTTGTGGAATAGTGGAATACATATTAAACTGATCAAACTATTTTATATGATATTCAATTTGTTATAATAAAAACAAATATCAATAATTAAACTAGTTATTACAAAATGTGAAAATAACTAAAATTTATTTAAAAATATTTTAGTTTTTACTATAAATATCTAGTTTATCTTTCAATATGTTTTAATAATAGATTGATATTTAATAATATACAAATTATATTATAATTTTATTTACAACATAACTATTTATCATTAAAAATTTATGGATATGTATTTTAAATTTTATGATAGTATTAGCATATATAATTAATAATATGAAAATGTTGATTTTGTAAATTTTTTCGTCATAATCTACTAAAATTTCACTTTTCTATTTATTAGAATCTTTCTTAATATTTTTGTCAGCTATTCCGTCATTTACGGCTGTTTTCTAAGTTTTGATTGTCGTCATTCCGCAAAATTACCAATTAAACCTAAAAGGAGCGGTGAAAAAGTGTCAACGGTGAAAGACAAAAGTAGCCGCGGAAAAAAAAAAGGGTTTTAGTTGGAATTGGATTCTCACTACTTTTTTACTTGCTGGCGAGTTCCACGTGCTCGTCACTGTCAGATGACGTCATTCAACTTCACTCTCTAGTCTTTTTTATTTAGGTTCCAACTGATCCAAGTAATTATTAATTAATTAACATAATGTAACTATATCACAATCGCTTTGTTACAATAGCTAGCCATAATGGATATCATCATAATATTCATAACATCATGATGGACATCATCATAATATTCATAATGGACATCATCATATTCATAACATCTGTGGCATATTTTCATTTATTATTTTAATATCGTTTATTAGTTTATACTTATTTTTTGATAAATTTACAATGTTTAAAGAAAACCACTAGAGACCTTTGTTTTGTTCTGATCTTTTTTGTTATCATAAACATTACTTGTTCTCAAGTTTTTGTGACACCCGTCACCTCCGATCCGGAGAACAGCGGGTCACCAACAATATCTCGTATAATAAAAACTCATATACCCAATTACATTCACCCAAAGCCCAAATAAAAATCCAAATAAAAAGTTCAATAATATCAATCCGTCCAAATATCATATACTCGTCAGTCTCACCTGAAATGGGAAAGAGAGAGGTGTGAGTAACGAAGATGTCACTCAATGAGGTATGGGATACTAAATTTGAAGTCCATGGACCCGGACAGAATACTCCGAATAAATATAATTTAATCATAACACATTGCAAACATGGTACCTAAAGTACCCAGAGATCAAACAAACTGCCCACTAACAGGCCAAAAACACCACCGAATATGTGCTCGGTAACACACGCCCGTAGACGATTTATCAACCTCTACGCCTTGGCACAACAGGTCGACTACGCTGTGCCGCAGCAAACACCACACCCAATGTATTGTCTCCAACCGATACACCCATGGTCGACTTTCATCCAAATCACATCAATATACTATATATATATATATATATTATCAATTATAAACGAACAAGTATTGTTGAACCATCTATAACCCTAGTTCCAGTTAAAGCAAAGAACTTACAAACTAAACAAGCAATGACATACTCAATTTCACGCAGACGGAAACACATTAGAAATAAATTATACTTATTCGTGGTACTAAACCGTGTAAGAGAAGCTCGAGAAAAGACTTTCACCTTTGCCACGGGTTCTTCAGAAAATATGAGAACACACTGAATGGACTTTGATGGCTCTAAAATAACAACTCCGAAACTTTCTGAAAATAGACATATGTGAGATTTGGGCAGACCTGAACCCTCGAGAAAAGCAGATGAATAACTCAAGAACTGACCATTAAACTTTCGATCCCTCCGGTAAGAATGTAGTCCTATATGTCCTTTGTCCATAGCCACCGGGTTTACTCCGATCGACAATCATTTGATCAACCAAAATGGTTTCACCTCCAGGCTGGTCGCATACGAAGACTGCAGCAGTACCTCTCGCGAGAATAAACACAACTTTCAGAAAATAATTCGGAATGACAATCCGCTTCTTGGAGATGATAGATAAAAGAGTTAAATACTTACTGACAAATTTCCATACTAAAATCTTCTGTTTGGTCGACCGTTTCGCCTTTACGCTGAGACTGGTCGGAACTGTCTCTGAATCGCAACAGCTTAAGTTTATTTTTGGCTTGAAGCAACATCAATAACTTTTGTTGTACAACTCCGATCTCGACTCCGTTTGTTGCTACAGATTCCTGGAAACGAGATCTAACCAAAAAGCCATGGTTCAAAGGCTAAAGTCCCCTGAATCGACCTAGGATCCTCCCGCAAAGCCATGGATCCAATATGGCTCATCTCTTCTCCTCGGCTTGAGACATGGCAAAAACTCTGGCGTACGAAAGTATCTCCAGTGCTATGAGACACACATCTGGTGGCTTTAGGCTCACAGCGGTGCAAATAAATGGTGGTTGGTGATGATGAGATGGTGGCTCCGGTTCGCACGTCTTCTCCTCTCGGCTTTGCTCATAACAACACACATGAGATGGAATGGTGATTGATTTGGAGACTCGTCTTCTTACTTACGGAACTGGCATTTGTTTGATCGCAAGAAAACTTGAGTGGAGGAGAGGGGTGTGGGAAGAGATGGTACAACGATGGTGGTCTCTCATTTGTAAAGATGAAGAAGGAGATGCATACAAGTTTATATATTGCTTTGGTTTTGTAATTATTTTGGTTTAGTCTAATTAAATAATCAACCCAATATCCCAATACCGGTTTAGAAAAAACCGGGTCGTTACAATTTTATTTTAAACTGAATATTTCATTCATCATCATTCATTAGCTGTTGAAAAGGCCCAGAAAGCTACTCCTGAAAACCTAAAAAAGGAAATCCGCTGGGCTGCAGGACCAAAATGCTCTTCCATGGAGTGGACTTATGAAATTATCTTCACCTAGTTCTAAAGGTTGTATTTTTTTTTAATTAATAACTAACCGATTACAAGCCATTGACCGAAGTCATACGATTTTAACAAAATGATGACAAGAGACGGAGCATATAATGAACCATAAACAAATGATATCAATGGATGAATGTTATGCATGCGTTGCATATGAAGTATTTATACGTGTCCGTATGCATCTCTCGAATTCTTCTAGTTACGTTGGTTAGGTACGATGTAAAAGCAAGAAATGTGTTCCACGCTTTGTTAATTAACGATAACGGTATGGCCGTATGCATCACTTTCTAAACATAACTGTTTTCTTTTACAAAAAAATGTCATCTTCACTTCCTCAATTTCAACATCTAATAAATGTTTTCATTTTGGGTTATTTTATGAATTCGATTAGGCCACTTGTCCTTGGCTTTTTCCTTTTAATTGCATGCTGTTGCGAGTGTGACATTTAATAAATGTTTTTCTCGATGCCACAAAAAAATTGTTTTTCTTGGTATTTTATTTAGGTTTTTATATTATTATTCTTTATCAAGTGTATTTCTGAATGCCACAAAAAAATAATTTTATAATATGAAAATGTTGATTTTGTATTCTTTTCCATTTTTTCATTTTAATTGTGTATAATTTAGAGAGTACATTATCTCTCACAAACTATATTCACTTCTCACAGTCCCCACCCCAAAATGACATCCCGCGCTCTTTTCGTGAAAACCTCAATGTTTTTTTTTTTTTTGCAAAAAAAAACTCAATGTTAATATATGATTGAAAACTCAGTGTTAATGTTTTCATTGATATATTAGAGAATTTATATGAAGTTTCTCATATTCCATCAACGAGTTTTAACCATATTGGGATATTACAAGCACAAAAGCAAAGTAAATTTCACAAGAAAATCCAATCGCCATTTCTTTTCATCTAAGGGCATCTCCAACCCTACTCCATTTTCAACTTCAAACATCATTATGGAGTAAAATCTTCTCCAACCCCACTCCATTTTCAACTCCAAAATGGAGTAATGGCTAGGGTTACTCCATTTATTGAGTAATCTTACCCATTACTCCATTTTGGAGTTGAACTTTTTTTATTTATAAAATGGTCCTTTGAATCTTTAATGTTTTTATTTCTTACTTAAATAATATTTAAAATGATACAATAACATGAAAATAATATATTCAGAAAATCGAGCCATCGTCAATATATTTTCAGAAAAATACCTACGGTCACCAACGTCTAGTGATATTGCTAGACTTCTTTATATTGGTGAAAACCGAGGATTTCCTGGAATGCTTGGCAGTTTAGATTGCATGCACTGGAAGTGGAAGAATTGTCCTACCAGTTGGGCGGGACAATATGCGGGTCGTAGTGGATCACCAACTATAATTCTTGAAGCTGTCGCAGATTATGATCTTTGGATATGGCATGCATATTTCGGAATGCCAGGCACTAATAACGATATCAACGTGTTGGACTCTTCTCATCTTTTTTCCAATCTTACTCAAGGTATTGCTCCTCCTGCTCATTATTTTATTCAAGAAAAAGAATATTATATGGGTTACTATTTAGCGGATGGTATTTATCCAAAATGGTCGACTATAGTACAAACTATTCAAGAGCCAAGGAGTCCAAAAAACAAATATTTTGCAACGCAACAAGAAGCATGCAGGAAAGATGTTGAACGTGCATTTGGAGTTCTACAGTCGCGCTTCGCCATTGTCAAAGGACCTGTTCGTTTTTGGAAAAAAAAATGTGTTACATGACATTATGACTACATGTATAATTTTACATAACATGATAATTGAAGATGAGCGTGAACTCGATGCACCAATTGAACTTGGAAGAGAAGCTCCACTTCCGGATATCGAAATTGCAGAAGATGAAAATGTCCGATTTCAAAATTTTCTTGCTCGATTTAGGAATATCAAAGATAAAGAGGCTTATTTTTCATTACGAAATGCATTAGTTGATCATTTGTGGGAAAAATATTCTAATGCTCATTGTTGAACCCACATATATGTTGTCTTTTTTAATGATTTCTTGTACTTTTTAATAATAAATATTTAATTCAAATAATTTATGTTTTAATTATTTATTGTAAACATAAAATAGTTGGAGTTAATTGGTAAATTTTTATAAGTATAAGATATTATTTGCAATTATTGATAAAATAAAAATGAAATCATTTAAAAATATTATTTTTAGAGTAGAAAATGGAGTAATACATTGGAGTAAAACCTTACTTCATTTTGGTGTTGCACCATTTTGGAGTAAAAAATGGGGTAATACATTGGAGATGCTCTAACAAACTTAAAAGTAGTCTTGAAATCCTTCCGTTTAGGGTTAAGATCTCACTGATTATGTTAGTCAAGACTTAATGATTTGGAGTCACTCTCTTTTCTGCCTAAAACCAAAGTATCTTAAACCATTTCCATCTCTGCTCCAAAAATAGAATAGGAAATTGAGTATGAACAAAATATAAAAGATTACTCCATGAATAAAGTGATTTTTTTATTTTTTGTTCTTACTCCATTTTTGGAATAGATTATGGAGTGAAGATAAAGATGTCCTTACACAATTGACAATCCATTCAAGGGCTTGCGTTTTTAACCAAGTTATCGAATTTGCCATAGCATACTAAAATACCTAGATTGATCCGACCTTTGAGACTGGCAGCTTTGATTTCAGATTTCTTTTCGCGAATTTACATTCTCTAATTATCAAAATAAAATTCTATGATAGTTCCATCCATTCTGACATTTGTGCATGTTTCCCTCAGATAACTCTGTAAATACGGTTGCACAAAATAATGGTAAAATATTGTTGTAATCCATTATTTAATTATTTTAACTCTATACCTTCTTTTTTTTTTTTTTCTTTCCGAGCAAAATTTACTTTATAATGTTTAGTCGGGGTCTTAATCTGAAAAAAGAACGATATTCCATGATTCAAAATCTCCAAATTCATTCAAATTTTATTCAAGGAGAAGTCTATGTGAAGCTTACTTTCATTCTAGCAACTTGTTATATCAACCAAACAAAAAAATCAGGCTGTACGTACATAAAAAGATGTCCTTGTGAACATCACATAAAACAATGATTTCATCATTAAAAACCTGAAACCAATTTTATCTAGATATTTTTTTTTCTAGCGAAGGCATAATTTTATTTAGATATTACATCAAATAACAAGCAAAGGATAAACTAAGACCATGCACAACGGGAGTACACGACCAATCCTTAGCACGATAACTTAGGTAAAACCGAATATAATAATATTATTTAGGTTAATATGCGTAAGGATTGATCCGTCATCAAGGCTTTTAAGAGATTGATCCTTAGCAACGTGTCAACTCCTGAGTGGGACGGGGTCGGTTTGATTTTGGGTTTGGTTAAAAAAAAATTGTCATTCGCGACCGAAACCGGAAAAAAACGAAGAGCTCGAGGAAAGGCGATATTTTGGCGATTGAAACCGATCGTCTTCACGAAGGTAAATCGAAGCCTAAACCTGTATTTTTGTTCGATTTAGCTTAGTTTTCATCTAGTTTCGTCTCATTTTAGGGTTTCGGGGATGTGTTTGAATCGATTTGGGTTTCGATTGAAATTTGGGTTTCAAAAAAATTTGGGGTTAAATCGATTTGGGGTTTAGACCCAGTATGGGGGTTTGTAGTAAAAGTTTTGATAAGATTTTGGTTTCAATCTGAAGCGGAATTGTATCTTATTTCTTAAACGGTTTCGAAGTGAAAGGTGTTTTAAACGGAAGAGGATTTTCTCTTTTTTTCTCAAGGGTTTCTCAACCTTTTAGGTTTGATATGTGTTCGCTTTCATTGGGTTCGTAATATTTTAAATTCCAAATCACAGAGGTGATTATATAAGCTAGTCTTCTTTTTGATCTGAATCTGAAATATCTTAACTTTGCTTGTCTTACGGATACTTTGGAAGGTTCCTGTCACATGTATTGTTAAGAGTACAGACAAAGAGATTCTATGTTTTGCTATATCTAGCTGTTTAGATTTGACTCCTTGAAATTAAAATTGTGCATTAAAGATCATTTTTGTGCTGTTTACTCAAGTACACTAGTGAAGTCTTCATGCGCCTTAGTTAATATGTTTGGTTGAATAATCGTGTCTGACTGCTTAGATGATTGCTTCTTATTCCATATGGCGAATCCGCATGAACCTCATTTCTTGAAGCCTCTGCTTCCTGGTTTCCACAACGGCGTCGTAAACATACTCTCTCTATTTCTCCTACGTATATGTTCCCATTTTGTGTGTTTGCTTAACTTTGCCAGTATTGACTTGCAGACAATACCACTAAGCTTCTTCTCACAGCACATACAAGGGAAGACGAACGGGTGATTTAGGAGTGTTTCCTTTTCGTCTCTATCAGAACTTGTTTCCTTTTCCTTTTGGTTCTACTGCTTATTGTAAACTTGAATTTAGCTATGTATCTCGGAGAGGTTGTTTCCTTTTGCCTCAAAACTTGTTTCTGTACTTTTCAAAACTTGTTTTTGTTAAACTCCAAGAAGTTCTTTTTAGTCCTCGGTTGTTTCATTCATAAACTTGTTTCCTCTTGTTCAAAACTTGTATAATTTGATATAGAAACTTGAAAACAGATTAGAAATGTAATAGAAACTTGAAAACAATTGAAAAAAAAATTATAACTTATAAATACCACTTTTAAAATTGATTAAAAGATTATAAATGCAATAGAAACTTGAAAACTATTTAAAAAAAACTATTAATAAATATTATATCTTTCTATTCAATTATGTTATAAATAAAATTATTTTATTTCACTTTTTTAAAAAAATTAATTTTTAATTACTAAAGATTCCATAACTGAGACTCAGCATTGAACTAACATTTTGGATAATGATCCTTAACTATTTAAAAAAAAAAAATTTGTTAGATATTTCTAAAGACCATGCGGTGAGGCTCACCATTGCGTGTGCCCTAAAGGTTTCTTTTACCATTTAAAGTATTACTTTAGATACCACATATTTAAACAAAGAGTAACATTATTCTTTTATAATTCCTTGGACAATGGTCAAATCAGAGTACACTAACTTAGCCGCCATTGCATCACAGAGACAAAACACAAAACCAAATTTAAATTTAGCTATTAGTCATAAGCCGAACTACTAAATCTCTTTGACAATAGAACCATCAAGTACGATAAGCCTTATTTCTCGTTTTATTTTTTATTAATGAGATATTCACTAGATTTTTACCAGTAGAAATATTCTAATATATGATGATTCAACCAATTGCACTGTCAATTTAGGCATGGAAAGGGACCATCTTGTCATTGTATGATTAGAAACCCACACAGCAAGTTATGGACCAACAAGACAAAACACAAAGGTCCCATAAACCCGTGGGTCTAAACAGACAACCACAAATAAGTTCTCTATAAATACTTCTTCCTCTCAAATATAATTTGTGTTATTTTTTTTAATTTGAATTTAGGTGTTTCACATGGTATATTCAAATTTAACCAAAGAGTAAGTAACATTATTCTGGTGTTCAAAAGAAAGAAAAAAAGTAACATTATTCTTTTATTATTATTCCTCGTAAAATGGTCAAATCAGAGTACACTAATAAGATCATGATTAAACCAGAGTTTTTAGAGTGAGTTTATTAGCGGAAGTTAAAAAACTGTTTCTTAATTTTTAACTAAAAAAAGCTAAGAACCGGTTCTAAAAGTACTTATTCAAGAACTGGTTCTTAGTTTTTTAGTTAAAAGTTAAAAAATATTTTCTTAACTTCCGCTAAGAACTCTGGGTTAATCGGTCAAACACAGCAGCCATGGAATCACGAACAACAGAACACAAAACTAAAATTTAAAAGGTAGCTTTTAGTTATAAGCCGAACTGCTAAATCTCTTAACAGTAGAACCATCAAGTATGTCAAGCATAACCGAGTTGGTCGTGCACCTAGGAGTCTTAAACTGGTTCAAGCCACCGCATTTCCCAACGCACCTTTCCGCCACTTCCCCAAACGTGCCACGTTCCACGACTCGTAGCTCTAGCGGTCCGATGGACTTCATACGCCTCGACACAACGTAACCATGGTCCACAAAACCAGCATCCATCTCTCTGCAGCAATCTTCAAGAGCTTTATCCTCTGCTTCTCCTCTGATCTCCCAGTAGATTATGTAGCGACCTGGACGAGCTGTAACGTCTGCGTGGCTTGTAAAGTCGACGACTTCGGCTTGTGTGGTGCGGCTCAGAAGCTGAGACGCCTTGTCGACCACCCTCTGAAGATCTTTCTCTGTGTTCTTGTCAATGTTGATGGTTAAGATGAGCTTTCTTCTGTATATGAAACTTAGCTTTGGTGTGCCGTGGTGAAAACCGGTCACTTCAACGACGTCTCCTAATCTGTACCTGTAAAGACCTGAACAGAGAAAAAAGTAGAAGATAATGAAACAGGGGAAGTGAAAGGCAGTGATAAAACAGAGTAAATGATGAACCAGAGGCAGTGATCAAACAGAGAAGCGTTGAACCAGAGGAAGTGTGAACCAGAGGCAGTGATAAAACAGAGGAAGTGAAGAGCCAGAGGAAGTGAATAGTGATAAAACAGAGCAAATGATGAACTAGAGGAAGTGAGAGACAGTGATAAAACAGAGCAAATGATGAACCAGAGGCAGTGATAAAAGCAATGAACCAGAGGCAATGATAAAACAGAGCAAATGATGAAACTGAGGAAGTGAGAGGCAGTGATAAAACAGAGTAAATGATGAACCAGAGGCAGTGATAGAACAGAGGAAGAATTGAACCAGAGGCAGTCATAAAACAGAGGAAGTGATGAACCAGAGGAAGTGAGAGACAGTGATAAAACAGAGCAAATGATGAACCAAAGGCAGCGTTAAAACAGAGGAGGCGATGAACCAGAGGCAGTGATGAAACAGATTAAGCTCTGAGACTCAAGGGCTCTTTAACTATAACAACAGACAATGTAAAATGAAGTGGTGAGGTTTGCATTTTACCTGTGAAAGTGGTGAGAACAAGCTCATACTCCTGTCCGAGCTTGACTTGAGAGAGAGGCACAGGCTTCTCTTCGACAAAGTCACCTTCACTACACAAGTCTTGTTGAGTCTGCTGCCTGTAAAGCGGTATAAACTCGAAGTAGCTAAAAGTCGGAATCACAGCAAAGCTCACGTCTTCTGGAGGAAGCTGAGGATCAACGTTCACACCAATCCAGCTCTCGGTCGACCCATAATCCGCGCTCACCAGAGGCAAACCACCAGCGTAATGCCTCAGCTTCGTCAGATACGTCAGCATGGAGCCCGTCATGATCGAGGAGACGTACTTTGCGTTTGGCCATAGCTTCGGAATCAAACCGAACCATCCCACGTTCGATTCCAGCTCTGCGCAGACGTCTTCGATAAGAGATGCCAGAGACGGGTTCGGTCTGATCAGAGCCAACACAGCTTTTCTCATCTTGGGGAGAGTGATTCTTGAGCTGAGACTGCCTTCCTTTATGTCAACACATATGTCTCTCCAGGTGTCTTCGAACAGGGAGAAGGCTTGGACAATGGTGTAGGAGAAAGCAGAGGCTACAAACTCCACTTGCCTCGAGAAATGGAGACCGAGCAGGAGATGACAGTACGTGCACTGCCCGAAATCGCCTCCGGAGATGACCTCTCGTGGGCTGCAGGTGAATGACTTTGTTGTCTCCTGCTTGGTTTTGAACTCTTTGCTTGAATAGTAATGCGTTGTGGCCGTTCCTACCGTCAACCCTCCTGGTGTCTTGAACTCCTTCCCGGCGTATATAAACTCAAGGATCCTCCCTCCTTCCTTTATTGGATAAAACCTATGCAAGAAAGGAAGTGGTGAGCGAATGAAGAGCTCTTTAAAAGGTAGAAAGTACAAGAAAACCAAGTGGTCTTGGCCTAGTGGTAAAATGGTTCTAGCTGGAGCTTCGGCCCCGGTTAAGTGGCAAGAAAACCCGAATTTTTATGGGCCTCTTGGTGATTAGTCCTTGGGCCTAGAAAGACTTTGAGATCACACCAACCTTATCAAAAAAAAAAGTACAAGAAAATGAAAAGAAACCTTGATCTGTAAGCAGCTGATAATCTGAAAATCTGAAGAGTAGTTTGCGAGCTATGGCGAGTAAACGGAACATACTTTTGTCGCCCTTCTGTTGTTCCAGAGCTGTGGTAAAAAGAGAATAGAGGATCAAAGATATCAAACACACACACACATATACACAAACATATGTGTATAGAAAATATATATATACCTGAGGGAGAGAACAGTGATGGGTTCTTGAGTGAGTAAAGGAGAGGTCTCTCCATCTGCAATCCTTTGAATGTAAGGATCCAAATCAGCGTGGGAAACAATAGGCACCAAGGAAGTAAAGAGAGTTTCCAAGGTGTCATCGTCCATCTCTTCAACATCAACAGCCCCAAGCCATTTCCTCAGATACTCCACTCCGGAGTTGAGCTCAAGAATCCGGCGCAGCGTCTCCCTTTGAGTCTTGCAGGCTTTCTCCGAGACATGCTCGAACCAACCAATAACATCAGCATGCCCAGCTTCTGCAGGTTCCATCAAAGAAGGCACTACAGCTATGCAAAAAAAGCAGTAGAGTTCTTAACCCAACATATAGGGGAGTTACTTGTCGGTCATTGACCACTCTCTTTTGTCCTTCTGTGTTGTTGTTATCACCATTTTTGGAACTCTTTGTTTGTCTTTTTAATGTGAAAACATCTCAGATACCTCCACAACAAAATGTCACGGAGACTGCCGTCCACAAGTTCTATTTCCATTTATAACAGCTATTAAATGCTTTTCTCAGACCTAAAGAGTAACACTGTCGCAACATGTGCTCCGGAAACAAACCTTAACCACAATATATTTTACATTTTCAACCAGTGTGGTCCCATGATATAGCCTCTTGCCTCCAAAGATATCAAAGCCCCATCAATCTTGTTACATCTCTTTCAAATCCCCATTCTCTGTTAATAATTGAGTGAATGAATATAGCCAAGTACTAGGCAAAGATTAAACAATCAATCAAGAGAGGTTCCATAAACACACACCTATTTGAACAACACCTAGCAACAGAAATTTTAAGACCTTTCTCAAACGAAGTTTCTTTCTTTTGCTTGAATCTGGGCAAGCATGTAGGACCATGATGTACTAGTTATCACATGTTTGCACAAGATATTTTTTTTTTTTTTGCTTATGGAGACAGGCTGGCTCGTCGCTTAGCCTCTCTCAAAGGCCCACCACCAACTTTGAATGGATGAAACAAAAAAGTCACTTTTCACTCTCCCTTTTTTTTTCCGTGTAGGTAACCCACAAAAAGAGCCATCAAGGGGTTTTGCAAGGTCAATGAATCTTTAGGCATCTTGATTGGGTAGTTAAATTCCATGTAAAAGGAACTGCACGTTAATTTCGATATAAACAATAAAAGAGTGGCCAACACTCAACAACTCATCTCATCACCTAGATTCCATACAAAAAACGTGGAGAAGAAAGAGTACATACATCATCACCCAAGTTTATTCATTAAAAACTGTTTCAAGAAAGTGTTTCAAAAAGAAGCCGTCATAGACACAGTTTGATTTAACACGGATTCTACGTTGAAAGAATGTCTTGGACACAGTTTCTTAGGATGAATGAAAACACACAGAAAAGCCAAAGGTTTATTGTCCTCCTTAGAGATGCATCTATCAACGTACAGTAGATGGCTAAAAGTGAAATTGAACGGTAACCACATGTAACAACAACGCAATGGTCTGATCCTGAAACTGTTACACACGAATGAATTACATTAAACTATATGCATTACACTAAAACCTAAAAAGCCTTTTCTAGTTTCACCACAAACTTAATCAATATCAATAGTGTATCATCCAAATCCAAATGAAGATCATGCGATTGTAAAAGACAAAACGAATCAAAATTGAGCTTGGAGCAGGAGCCGAACCATTTCATGGCAAAGGCTGAAGATCACGAGCCGTCTTCATCAAATCGAAGATATCACTGAATCAAACTCGTCCCGGAGATCGATAGGGACAGAAAAGCTCGGAATCGTCGAGCTTGCACGGACGGCGGGCGACTTTTTAGGGTCGGAGATAATCGGAGTCCCACGGCGAATAATACGTTTGGGTTTTCAATCAGCCTGGAGCGGTCTAGGAACAACTGGTCCTATGGTCTAGTGGTCAGGACATTGGACTCTGAATCCAGTAACCCGAGTTCAAATCTCGGTAGGACCTTCTTTTTTTTGGCTTTATTAAGAAGAGTCTACAAACCGGTTTTAAATTGATGAACTCTAACCGAACGGTTTATTTTATATCGAATTTCTTGGTTCGGTTTGGTTCGGTCACTGTAGTCCACTTTTTTTGTCCTTCAAACTTCACTTTGGCGGTTTCTTCTGGGTATCTCTCAAGTTTGCGAAGTAAAAAAAATCATTTTATCTAGTAATAGTGGACAAATTGGCGTACCCAGACGGAAACTAAATTCCCACTCACGACGGAAGAAAAATGATCTACTTTCATTTCGTATTTTGTCTTAAATTTTTAAGGAGAACCATCTTGAGAAGAATGTTTTGGTTGAAGTTTAGTGAATTGAGCAAAAGTTGCATTCTCTCTGTCTCTTTTTTTTCCAATAACATTTATCCTTGAGCAGTCTATATAGGTAGAGAGATGCTTGCTTAGTTGATTTGGATAGGCTCTAGGCTCTAGCAAGCTCATAAGACGATGCGTTGGTACAACTGTGGATAAGTTGTATCATCTCAGCTGCTTTTAAACCATCATGATGTGATAGGAGTTTGGTTATGGTTCTTCTATCAAAAATATAGCTGTGTGACTGATGTTTATTCAGGGCTGGCAAAGAACTTATATTTGTGTGTCCATTGGAATTTGTTTCAGAGTGGATACACATTTTGTGTGTTCAGTCACTCTTTAGTCTCTGAGGGAACGATTAACACAGTGCCTGAGGTGTGCTGAGCTGAGTCTTGTTTCTTCTGAGATGTTTCACTATTAATTAGTATCAGCCTGCTTTACTGGCCTCTCTTTACGTATTAAAGGGTGAGTAGACAGGTCAAGAATTTGGTTGTGAAATGATTTATATCAGGAGGATGACGTGGCTCTTATCTTTGGAAGGCTGCTGAGCTTGAACTCATAACCATCTGCAGTGGATTTGATAAGGACCATAAACCGTCTAGGAGTTAAATGAGTCTGGAGAAAATGACAGCATCTGGTCCTATGGTCTAGTGGTTAGGACATTGGACTCTGAATCCAGTAACCCGAGTTCAAATCTCGGTAGGACCTTCTTTTATTTTTTTTCTTTGGGTAGGACTCAGTAAACCGGTTCTTACAGTATTATAACCGATCTGTCTATTTTAATCGAAATGTCATAGTTCGGTTCAACTTGAATTCGGTTATATTAGACCAAAGGCTTCTTTTTGGATGGACTAGAAGACATGTAGCATCAAATTCCTATAGACTGCAAGAACTTCAAGCAAAGCTTTTTTCTTATTATATAAGATAAAAGCCTAAAACATGTATACATACATTTGGTTCATGGATTCCGAGAGAGAATCAACGAGGCAATATATCAAACACAAAATACCAGCCAAGAAAAGAAAAAAAAAATAGATGAGTGGCTCACAATTTTCAGGCATAACAACAACAACAAAGTACAGTTTTTCCTCAAGACCAGTTCTCTGTATCAGTGCAACTCAGGAAAACATTAAGAATCTAATCTCAAGTCTTGGACTTTTCTTCAGAGAATCTCGGGAGCTGGACGAGAGAGTTCACTCTTGTAACACCTTCCAGCCCCAACCAGTTTTGATCTCCCACAGTTTTCTCATCCTCTCCCTCAGTATCTGCATTCACATTATTACCATACGTCTCGTTTTCTTGATCTGATGATGATCTAACTGTGAAGTTTCTTTGTAGACACGGTTCTGATCTCTGCCCATCATCTGATTCCACAGCATTTGTGGCTGAAGAGAAGCCCTGCTCATCGTAATCCGACTCAGAATCCATTTTCCCATCAAGAAACAAACAGACAACTGCACAGTCGTCCATTTTTGAAGTTGGATACTTCAGTTTCCACTCACGTGCAGCTGAGTTCACCAAGATCCTAGCTGCTGATGCACGGCTTGAAGATGAAGCTACAATATCAACCACTTCTTCGTTGCTTAGCACATCCCATATCTGTTCAATCAAAAGCTCACAGATCAGTCTTGACTAGGCATGCAGGTTCGGTTATTTTGGTTCAACATAAATCTTGTTGCATTTACCCGAAATAAAGTTCGATTCGATTCGGTATTTGGTTAGTTTAGTTTTTGTAAATCCTACAAATGTTTTGATTTCGGTTTAATTTTGTTGAAATTTAGGGTAAATTCGGTTCAGGTTTTGGATATAGTTTGGTCATAAAATTTAAATTTTAAAATAGAAAACCGAAGTAACCGATTGCTGAACCGAACCAAAAACTGAATTCTTTTATAATACCTACCGAACTAACCGAAATTTTGGTTTGGTTCGTTTCAGCGGGTTTAAAATCCCAGGCCTGACGCTCAGAAACTGATAAGATCATCAGCTTATATACTTACTCCATCTGAGGCAAGAACAACTTACTCCATCTGAGGCAAGAACAATGAACTGATCTTTGTCTGTAAGGACACGGTGAGTGAACTCAGGTATCGAAATGACTCCATACTCTTTCAGACAGAAGTCACCAAACGCCCTAGCCATGGCCAGTCCAGGAGCGTCATCAAAAGGTAGCCAAACTCGTGACACCTCTGGCTCATCTTGCAGAGCAAAGACACGGCCTTTGCACCGTTTGATCCTCTCAGCTTCCCCTATCAAACCCCACAAAAGACAGTAATATCCTATTCAGACAAACGCATATACACCAGAGGGAAACAAAACAATGTGAAAAGTTGTTAAGCGTACTCGGTAAATCAGGTTTCAGATCAACAGTTAGTTGAGTTGCTACCATGGTATCATTACTGTCTTTTGATCCAAGAATGGCTCGAGAATCACCAATGTTCCCCATGAAGAGATTAGACCCCTGAACAATCAAAAGACATCATGTTAGACCAAACTAAACATGCTTGAAGTAGAAATTCGTTCTCTATAGTCTTGGGGATATTATCCGAAACCCGAAAACCAAACCAAAAAACCAAAACGGACCAAAACTTACAAAAACCCAAACCATTCCTATTTCTCTAGATATAATAGAAATATAAATTATTTTAATTCTAAAACAAGTATATAAAAATGTAAATGATAAATCGAAAATTGTTTTTAAAAATCTGGAACTACCCAAAAAAAGGGTTTTACGGGTGTAACTCGGGTATTATGTGCTTTTCGGTTTTAAACCCAAACAAAATCCGCACCATTTCTAATTCGGTTCTTTTTCGGGTTTTATAAAAATTAGAAACCTAACCCGAACCCGACATTACCTAAACCAATCCGAAAAATGTATGGTTGCTAAACGGGTCCTATATACACCAACCCGAAAAACCCGACCCAAACCGGAAACTGGAATGCTCAGCACTAGTTTTCTAGATTTTACCTGTTTGAGAATTGTAACAGCAGTGCTACCACTACAGAAACAATCCACATTAGGGTGAGACCGCAGTTCCTTGTCCATGGCCTTAAATGATTTAAAGAAAGCTTCTCCCCACAAGCCTTTTAGTTTATCTTCATCAGAACCTTCTTTAACAGCTTCCTGGACAGCTGATTTGCTTGAACTTCTTCTGAACAGACCGTTTTGCTTTGACTGAAGCGCATGAAAGAAAGACTGCAACTTCACAGGCAACGTATCTCTCACTTTACGAGCAACAAGATGACCAAAAGGACCATGACCATCGAATACACCACAAAAGGTCACATCCTCAGACATAAAATCCTACAAAACACAACACAAAACCTCTCGTTTTAGAGCATCTCCAACCCCACTCCAAAACTTACTCCAAACTCCATTTTGCAGTAAAATGATCTCCAACCCCACTCCAAAATCCACTCCAAAATGGAGTAATAGACATGATTACTCCAAATATGGAGTAAACCAACTCATTACTCCAAAATGGAGTTGAATTTTTTTATTTATAAAATGGTCCTCCACATAGACGTATTTTTGTTTTCAATAATTTTTTTATAAATAAGTAATAATTATATTATTTTACTCTATATATTATAAAATTTAATTATATATAGCCATCTAATGAACTATTTTATGCAACAAAATATATATAATATAAAACATAACAGATCATACATATAAAAAATCAAAAATAAAGAAGTTCATTTTTTACTTCGAAATGCATTAGTTGATCATTTGTGGGAAAATTATACTAATTCTAATGAATAATTTAAGTTGATGTATTATTGTGTTTAAGCTATGTAATGTAGATATACTTTTTTGCAAATAGTATAAATGAAATGTGATATTACTAATTTTTAAATAAATATAAAAAATAATATATTAGGAATATTCTATTTTGAAGTGGAAAATGGAGTAATGCATTAGAGTAAAACTTAGAATTTAGAATAATACATTGGAGATGCTCTTAGTCATCCATATAAAGAGAGAGAAAGAGAGAGTAGGAAGAACTCACTTCCCACACAATCATGGCGTCTTGGTTAATACCCTTGCGTCCTTGTTGAGTGAAAACGCAAGAGCAGGAGCTCTTGCCGCTGGTGATGATACGGTTTGGTATAGAGGCCAAGTTCTGGAGTGAGAGGATATGGTCTGAAAACGTTCTCTTCGCCCTTTTGCTCACACAACAACCGATCCCAAGATATGGACGAGGCATTGGCTTCTCTCCATTGCTCCAGCTGCTACACGTACTCTTACTACTAGTCGACACACAACCTCCCATTGTTCCAAAATCAGAATGGTTAAGCAGAAAATCTGGTGAAGCAGAGAGAGCTTTTACATAGTATATGACTTGAAAACAATACAGAGGATAGTTTTAGTTAAAGCCTAAAAATGTCGTTCAGACTAGATTCTAGCATGTGATGTTACTAAATAGACTGTTTTAATTGTTTGTCACTGAAACATTAACCTTATGTTTCTTGGTTTTGTTTTACTAATTCCTGTGATTAAGTTAATGTAAGTAGGACCTACATGAATCACTAAACAAGGGTAAGCAAGAAAAGATACTGAACAACTCATATAAGATCAAGAACAGAGTTTCAGCAAGTCTGATCAACATTTTCTATATTCTAAAGAAAGCAGATCAGAAGAAGTTGACAAAAAAAAATCCAAATTCACTTAAGAGATTTCATTCACTAGATACTATTACTAAGCAAGCAAGAAAAAATCCAAATGCAAAGGAGACTAAGCAAGTAAGAAAAAAAAAGGTTAAAAGCTTGTTTTGAGGAAAAGAGAGTCACTTTTAAGGAATCCAATGTAGGCAAAGTGAACTGTGGAAGAAGGAACTATTACTTTCTTCTGAACTAGTGTCTAGTTAAGAAGAAAGAAGATAACAACTAGATGTCTGAGCAAATCACACGAACGGACAACACATAGACGAGTTTAAATAAAACATGGCAACAAGGAGAAACCCATAACGGAAAAAAAAATGCTTCGAGATCAAATTAAATGTGAGAACGCACCTTGGTCTTGTGTGGGTGTTTCTGGAAATTAAGAACGGTTGATTCACAGTTCACACAGACAAGGAGTGTAGGAAGTACCAGAGACAGCGAAAGCAGAGAGAAAGAGAAAGTTTACTATAGAAAAACAGAGAGAGTAGAGAGAGAGAAGCAAAGGGTTTAATTTCAAACAAAGAATTAATCTTTTATCATCTTTTTTGAAAGAGATAACAAAATTGCTTTTGTGTGCTTTGCTGTTTGTTACCTTTTCTAAATCATGAAAATGAAATTTTAATAATTAGCTACATTTAACATTTTATAATCGTTATTAAATTAATGAATTACATTCTACTAATTATCAAAACATGTGTAAAACTAGAGATGTCAAACAGGTTTACCCATCTCGTTTCGTTCCGTACCGCACCGGGTTAGTCGTCGAACGGATCACAGCGGACCTGTTCCGCGTGGACTGCGGTCTACATCTTCTTTCATGAATGTTCAAATAGAAAAGTTGTGTAAGAGAGCTGAAGAAAGTTCATTAAGCTTCACTAAATCCTTATCAAAATCAATGTCACAAAGCTCTGTTTGTGCTTGCGTTCTTGAGTTAAAAGTCTTCTTTTGTTATCAGCATAAGCTTTTGTTAAGTTTGAATCTGATTTAGTTGTTGTCTTTGTAATAATTTGGCTTAAGTGTTGCATGTCTTCATCAAATCATCTCTCTTTTTAATTATTTGGATTGCAAAAAAAATTGTGAATCACTTTGCCAAATTATACAAGTGACGTGATATACAACTAACTTTCCTCCTAAAAAACACCATTATAACCAAATTTAATTTAAGAAAAACACCACGGGTAATAAAAAGAAAAAAAAACAAATCAAAACACCACCAGAGCTCGAATCGTCATCGCTGGAGCTGGAGTCGTCATCGCCGGAACTCGAATCATCATCACCGAAGCTCGAATCATCATCGCCGGAGCTCGAATCATCATCGCCAGAATTCTTTATGTTTTCTGGGGAAAAAATCACAAGAATCGCTTTCTTCTCACTTTCTTTTTCGTTTTTTTCAGGTAAAATAAAAAATGAAGAAAAAAAATGCGGGCCATGTAATCCCGCATGACCCGTTTCGGCCCATTCCGCAAAAGACACAGTCCCGCAAAGATCCGTCCCGTGAGGCCCACAAATTTGCGGACCTAGAAAACCTCGTCCCAATACCATCCCGCGACAGTCTTTTACGGGTTAGGCATGCGGTCCAGATCCATGATTGTCATCTCTATGTAAAACTATCTGATCTTGCTGCCTAAGACATTAGTATGTTTGAGACTCCTACAAATATACAAAAAGAAAAAAACACTAAGAGGTGTGACCGGTGACCAAGGGAACACGGAAGAACATTATGTTCTTTAACATTCCTTAAATTTTTTACCATTCATGAGGAATAAGTTTTTCTTTTCATCCATCTTTGTTCCTTTGTTTGTAGAGAATTATACAACAAATCAATTCTTTATTAATTTTGATAAATAACCATCATTCCTCATCATTCTTAAAATTTTATTCATACTCATTTCTTTTCTATCTGTTCCTACGATGGTTATCAGTCATACACCCTTAGTATCTATCGGAGCTGACCAGCATTGCTGGCATAATTCGAATCTTAATTAATTTACTACCTATTTTGTTATCTAGACATGTAATAGTTGTAACTGTAATGGAAATATTTGAACCGTACTCCATTAACTTCATCATGATTTTTTTTTTCAATAATTCGACCACCATAATGAATACACTAAAAGCCTAAAACAATAATATGATAAATGTATAACAAAAGTTATATTGTATTTTCTTTAAGTTTCAGTTCTCCTTTTTTTAAAATCTATATAAATTTTGATTTTTATATATTTTTATTCAATATAAAACTTAAAACATAGGAGCAGGTAGTTTAATTCAAAATAAAGTACAAAATTTTTCTTTAACCATAAGAATATATTGGGATAAATATCGTAGATGGTTCTTCTTGCATGCAGTTTTTTTTAGAACAAAGGTTTTGTGTTTTAAAACCATGCATGCAACTTTAACGCGCAAGCTTTGATGATGATGATGACCTGAATCTTAGCTTTGATTGCATCACTAGCAGTCATACCTGTTTCCTATCACCCACCTACATAATTCACTCTTCTTTTTTCCCCGAACTTTATTTTTATTTAATTTCATGATGGTACTTGTCAAATCATTCTACGCATTTACACAATTTCTGACATTTTCAGAATTGTTGTGTGTATGGAATTTAATTTTTCAAGTGACTATTCCATCCACTTGGAATTACTTATCAAACTTTTCTAGTTGTGTTGAAAAATACGTATGTAAATGCGCATTCCTCTTTGGCTCTTTCTAGTATGGTGTTCATGCTCTGAGAGTTTACAAATAGTTTTGTTTTAATTTATTACTTCTTAATTATTTTCCCTCCAATGTGTTTCTTAATTAAAGCGACGCGACAATCAAGATAGGATTTTGATGGGCACTACGAAATCGATATGTTCGTCCACTTTTTTCTCCGCATCCTAATCAGATTATCCTTTTTCTTTACCTTTTATATGTGTTTTTTCCTTTTGCTGGATTGTTTTTGACGTTGTTGTTTGAAATAAAGCTTACAACTTGTTTTCCATTATCCATTTGCAAATTAACTATATTTATCACGTAAAAGTGCTACTGTGTAAAGGATGTCAAAATAATAGACATAATAAATTAATAATGTTACTGAAATTTTTATATGGTTTAGTTATGTCTATGGTGTTCATCATTTTGGCTATGTCAAAATAATATTATTAATTATGGTTATAATATTTTTATTTAGAAACATAATATAGAGTACATATAAGTATCTTAATTTTTAAATTTTGGTACTGACGGATTTTCAAGCTTAACCTAATAAAATTGATTAAACTAAAAACTATAATTCATATAAAATGATCATATACTAAATTTTCTATCAAGATAATTCAGAACCGGGTCGTGGATTTGTGTCAGTGTTAGAAATTAAATTGTTATTTGTTTGGTCAAATGAATATGAAACCATGCTTTAGGTTCGTATTATTATTTTTTTATTTAACAAAGGTTCGTATTATTTTTTGGGGAATTAGTTGGACATCACCCAAAATATCCAAGATTAAACAAAAATAAAATAAAAATAACATTGTGTTTCGGACTCGCTGATTAAACAGTAAAAATCCAATTAAACATTAATTAGTATTAACTCATACCACACTTTTTAAGGCATACATCAATACCAGAAGATCGTTCCCTTCCTAAAAATTATAGTTTTCTCCGGACTACCCTTATTTTTACAAAATATTAATAAAATTCATTAATGATATTTAAGTCTTTTAGTTTTGGACCTACAAATACACCTAAATAGATCTATAAATAATGGATTTATATATATTTAAAAGATATACTAACTTTAAATTTAATATAAGTATAAATATATTATGAACTATAAATAAATTAACAAACATGAAAATATCATTTTCTTAAATATATGTATCAATATTCAAAATAGATCATTTGAATATTATACAGATTTTCGATACAAACCAAATCATATATCTTATACCATATATCATAAACATATTTGAATATCATTTTTCCATGTATAATGTTATTTTATACATAATATTGATACGGCAATTACGAGTGTTCAAAAATATTTTAAAAATTATATTAAAATCAATTTTTAAAAACACAAACTTATAATAGGTTATTAATAACGAAAATAAACTAATATTGTCATATCAATAACCTTTTTTATATTATCATTTTTTATTTGGATAATATAATAAAATTTCATCAAATTCTAAGGAATCACTAATTTATGTAATATTAAAAAAATATAAGTAATTTAATCAATTTTTTAAAAAAAATATTATCAGATATTTTGTGTTTTATCGGATCAATAGTATCATATTGAAGGTTAATAGTAAATTTTTGGATTTTTACCGGGTTATTTTTAATTAACGAATTTTTCATTAAATCCGAACCGGATTATATAAAATGTATCGGGTCTATAGGTTCAATCATGAATCTAGGTCGGATATGAAAACAAATCTTAAAACTCAAACATTATTATAGAACAACTACCATCTTTCGAACAAGTACCATATTTTGAAAAAAAAAAAAAATGATAAAAACCTAAAAACTCAATTGTTATGATTCGAAACAAAAATAATAGTAGTTTGTAAATCAGTTTTCGATCAATAAATAAAAAAAAAAAACAAAATCGCAGATCAAAATCTAGTTTTTCCCTTTAAAAACACCGGATCCATGGAACTAGTGTTGGTATGGACATTGCTTTATGATATTTTATACTATGTTTGATTAGCAATTTCGCACGCAAATGTCGTAGTAAGAAAACAAAAAAGACACATGACTTGATTGGTTGGTGAACACAGAAGTCTTCAGATCACTAAATGTAATAAAAGTAACATATAGATCGCTATTGTCCCAGTTTTCCCCTGTTGGCAAACTTTCACAGATTTAACCGTTTACTTTTGATTTTTCATTTTCCACCCCGTAACATTTAAAACCAAATAGTGAATCGATATCACTTCCCACTTTTCAAGTTCTAGAAATGATCATACACGTTACTGTTGGCCCGTATACCAGTCATCGAAAATATCAGTATAGCTTATATTGATATCTTCAATGATTTGTCGTACAAACACGGTTTAATCGGTAATATTATATTTGATGGTATTAGATAAAGAATATACTATCATACTACAAATACGAATACTATACGTCCACCAAAGGACTATATATATTCACTCTTCTTAGTTATCATAAAGATGACATAACGGCGTCACATAAATTGTAGTTTTGCCAAATTATTATGATGATAATAACTTACTAATCAGAAGTTGTTTTGTTTATTTCACTTAGCCCTGGGCATAAAATCCATAATCCGAACCGAACTCAAACCGAAAAACTCGATCTGTACCCGGTCCGAAATATAAAAAATACTCGAATGGATCTTGTAAGGTGGTACAAAACATATATGAATCCGAAGTGTTATTAACCGAACCCAAACGGGTAACCCGAAAAACCAAAAAAACCAAAATATCCAAGAAACTGTTCCGAATGTCCAAACTAATATACAATATAATTATATGAAACATGAATATATACTTCAAATATTCAATTTCATATTTATTTTGATATGGTATCTAACAATAAGTATTAAAATTTAAATAACTACTTTAAATACTTAATTATATATTCATAAGTATATATTTTTTATGTTTTGCTTTTAAATTTTAGATTTTATTTCGGGTATATCTGAACCGATCTGATATAATCCGAATCCGAATGATATATGGTTATTTTATGGGTTCTATGATGTGATACAAAACCGACACGAACCCGATGTGTTATATCCGAACCCGATCCGTACTTGTAAATTTACTAGAATGGGACCTATGAGGTGTTATAAAAAAGAACCGAAATCCGAAAAACCCGATCCGAACGCCAACGTGTACGCGAACGCCCAGGCCTAATTTTACTTATATAAAAATATTGTGTAACAAATGTGAAATTATATATACATCGACTTGTTAGACTCTTTGTTACAAAAATGCAACTGCCGCGTCTGTTTGATCACCGGTAAAACCTTTGGTGGGTGGAAGTCGCCGCAATTAACCATATAGTCTAAATATATGAAAGAGTGAAAAAATAATTCATTAGCCATACTCTTACTGTCTTACATATATCAAAAGAGTATAGCGTATATTGATTATGATGTCGTTAGTCTATGTCAATATTTCATCACAAGAAACATACAATAAAGCACTCTAGACTGAGAGTTCTAATTATACATATCCATAAACACAAGAAAAGAGAAGCATGGGAAAAACAAGTAAAAAGGATGTCTTTTGCTGGAAGAAAAAGAACGGCATCATCATCATCACCCCCATGTGTATGATAGCGATTGATGTCATGTGGTGGTGGGTCACTTTCACCGTATGCTGCATCGTATAGCCTAATGTTATGCCTTAAATCGTGTTATCAAACTATATTACACAAAATGGATCACTAGTCTCATTCTTAATCTCTGTCTTCGAGATCAATGTGGCGATAGTTTGATGGCTTATTTTAGGATGTGTCGATGGTTTGATCATATATGCTGTATCGATTCAGTTTCAGTGACAGACGAAATATTATATTTCCTGTTAACTTTTAGTACCTCTCTATAAAGTCTTTTTGTTATGCACATGTAACGATCTAGTGCAGACATTTAGTGAGATACTGCCACTAAATGAGACTGGTATGCAGTGAGATTGGTAGGAAGAAGTTTTGTTCTTAATAGTGGTCTGAATATTTTGTGGTGCATTTTGTCTTGTAGTGTGGATCCTATTGTTCCTCCCATGCCATATCTCATAGATATTCGTGCGCCATATATATAGTTGAGTAGTCTTTTTGTTTTATAGGAAAATTTCAAGTCAAGATTCAAGCAGTGGAATGCCATGATTATTACTGAACCAGTTGACCGGACTTCATGAGAGCTAGGTCAACTTAAGAAGATTTGGTTCCAAAGTTCTGCCTTGGAATCTCTTGTCCCTATGGTGCTCCATGGGACCAGAATTTTGAAGCATGGAAGGATCTCTTCAACTGATCAAGAATCATTGTCTGGTTGATCATTTTTAGAAATATATTAGTGAGGAAAGCATAAAGAGACATAGACTTGTGATTGTGCTGGTGGTACTTACCAAAGTGTTGGGTTTTAAAAGCCGCGTGTATTATATTAGTGTAGTGGAACAATTTAGTTAAATGGGCCTAACAGTCGGAAAGCATAGAAAATAGCGGCCTTAAAGCAATCGATATTATATAATAAAAGGGCCTAAATGATAATGCCCCAAATCCAAAAGCAATTACTACGATGTGGATTACAACACGTGGCAGAAATCTAACGCTATATGGTCACTCCTTTCGTTTTCAGTTCCCAAATCCCGATAATGATCTCGAGCCACACAGCCATCGGACATATCCAGCCGCCGCATAAACCGGTCATTACCCTTCATAACCAACATGCCGGTTTTAGTTTAGTGAAAACTGTAGCAAATTTGCAATTTGAGTAGTTAAAAACTGTATCAATTTCAAATTTGATTTATAAGGATCGAATCCTTCCATTTGAAACTCATATACTTCGCCTTACTCCATAGTCCCTCCGTTTCTTTATTTTAAGTAGTTTAAAGAAAATTATTTTATTTCAAAATATAAGTAATTTTCAAATATCTAGATAACTTTTATATTTATTGGATATAGTGTAACCAATTAAATAATATTCATATTTTTTTTATTGGTTGAACTAATTAATTAAATATAATTTTTCTTAAAGTATCAATTTTTTTAATATTAGTGTTTTTAGTCCAAACTTTGCATCGTCGAAAGGAGGGAGTAATTAACATTTTTTTCTTCTTGACCAAACTATTAATAAACCAATTTTTGGTCTTGTGTGGTTTAAGTATTTTCATGGACCCGCTGGCAATTCCAACGAATTAAATGTCATCTTCATTTACTTGCCATGTGTCACAAAATTACGACATGAGCAAAGGCCAACACAAACCACAAATTTCAGAAAAGAAAATAAAATAGAATGATTGTTTTTTTTTTTTGAGAAAAAAATAGAATCATTGGTTATACGGTAACTTTTAATAATACTGTTTTGTTCTTGCTAGCTTTGTATATCTCAAATGCATTCCATCCCTGCCTTCCACCTTGTATATTCCCTCTGTAGTATAATCTAGTGTTTTAAAAAAATCGCGTAATCGACAATGTTTTATACGTGATTAACTGGTGACTGCAGTAATAACGGAAACTATACTTTTATTTAAATTGTTTTCAGTAACGTAACATTTAGACATAATTTCTTTTCCTAGTTTCAGACACCTAAATTCTTAATTAGTCGGCTTACCAGTTTTATTTTTGTAGTTCGCAGCATTATACCTGGCACTTGATTAACAGTAGTTTTGTTGGTTGGTAGTTTAGTGACGTGATATCTCGAAATTAAAATATCGTAATTGCTATTCTACAAGATTTTTAATATATGGAGTGATATTTTAAATATTTATTACTGTAACTAGCAACTAGCAACTAGTAACTGTTTCTCAAAAAAAAAAAACTAGTAACTGGTATTTACTTCTTAATATATGGAGTGCTATTTTAAATTTTGTGGATTTTCTTTACTAACATGAACCATCGTTAATCCATGTGTAATATATGATGCTAAATCTAAAGTGACAGATTTTTAGTAATATATCAACCAAATGAATGTTAAAGAATTATAAGTAACAAATTTGTTAAAATTATATATATATCAACCAAATAGATGCACCATATTTTAAAGCAAGTATAAATACATATACATATACACATCTTTTCTTTGAATTTTTCTTGGATCGAACATGGTATTATAAATTACGATATAGTCAATTAAACGATTTTTTTTAATTTTATTTTATAGTCAATCGAAAGATATGGACATACGGTAGAAGACAGGAGTATAACACAGTATTAGACACACTTATGCAACAAGTTAGGCAGCCTAATTAAATAATATATACATGTATATGTACATATATATTTTTATTTTGTTGCTGATATACTTTTCAAATTGGACATGAACAAAACCGAGTTTTTTTTGTGTATTGTAAATCAATGCTAACTTTTCCTTAATAAACTGATAACTAAGAAATTTCTTAATGTTATACTCCTTCCGTTTTGATTTAGTTTTCGTTGTAGAAAAAATATTCGTTTCAAAATAAGTGTCGTTTTAAAGTTTCAATGCAAAATTTATTAATAAGATTCTTCATTTTAATTTTCTATTGGTTGAAATATAGTCAGATGTATAGATAGAAATATACAAAATTATATGTTTTTTAATCTATGTGGATAAAAGTAGAACAATAATTAAAATGAAACAAAGGAAGAAGTATTAATAGTTGAGACTTGAGAGTCTTCAATCTTTTACTTGGGAATCGTCAAACAATTTAATATTTTAAGCCTCTTATTGTTAATTTTGGACAACACTTTAGGTTTTTCTTTTGTCAAAACAACACTTTGGTTTAAAAAAAGAAAACACTTTAGTTGGTTGTTAAGTTTTGTCGGCAATCTTCTAATCGAATAGATTAAGAGAATAAAAATAAAAAAAACCACGTGATGATCATGAGATGTGGACGAGGAAAATCGTCAAACTTCGAGATAATCTTTGATTAGGTGTGTGTACTCCTTAATTACAGAACCTTCTTCTTTCTTTTGTCTTAATCATTTTTTATTTATCTTTCTGTAATTTTTTTTTTGGGAGCAAATCTTTCTGTATTTTCTAAAATTAAATAAAGAAAAAGTAAAAACCCAAAAGAGAGGATATTGATCAGGTAAAAGAAAGAATTTTTGAAGAGAAAGCTAATCGATTCTATCTCTCTCACCTTATATATATAACCTCGTCTTTGTTTCGTATCCCGTCACCCTCTGTTCTGTTTTTTCCCGAGAAAGTTTATAGTTTTCCGTGAAAATTGTTATCATCAATCAAACAAAAAAAAAAAACTCTGTTTTGACAAACTGGGTCTTCTCTAATCTTTGTCAAGTCTGCTTTTTTTCTCGTCTCTTTCGGGTATTATCGCAACCTTAAACTTCTTTATCTCGTTTCGAGTTTTCGATCACAGAAACATACAAAACAACCGTAAAATAAGCTTTCTCCACAGAAAAAAATAAAAATAAAAAAAATACTTTTATTTCTTCTCCAAGTTAACTCAGCAAATTTCGTTTTTTTTTTCTCCTTAAAAAAAAAACATTTCTTGTCCGTAAATTGCGCTGCCCTTAAATTAAGCTGTCCTAACGTCAAAACTCAAACACTCGCTTGCGTGTCTTCCTCTCTTAAATTCCCCCCCATCTCTCTTTCTTCTCCCTCTCTCGTTCCCCTCTGTTTCTCTCTGTTTTCTCAAAGAAGAATCAAGAAGAAACCCAATCTCTCTCTCTCTCTCTTCTCTCTCTCTAGAGAAAGGAATCATGGTGTTCGGAAAAGGGTCAATCAAAAAATCGAACCTTGACCGCTTCCTTCATTGCACAACACCTGTAGTGCCTCCCCAATCTCTCCCCAAGGTCTCAATCCTTCCTCTGTTTCTTTCTCTTAATTTAATTATGATGCAATACATTAAAAATGATTCCTTTTTATTTTTTTTGCAGACGGAGATTAGGAGCTTGAATCGGATTTGGCACCAATCAGAGAGAGAAAAGGTTGAGTTTTTCAGATTGAGTGATCTCTGGGACTGCTACGATGAATGGAGTGCTTATGGAGCTGGCGTTCCCATTCGTCTCACCAACGGCGAATCTCTTGTTCAGTACTACGTTCCTTATCTCTCCGCCATCCAGATCTTCATCTCTCGCTCTTCCTTGATCCGCTTAAGGTACAAAAGCAGAGTTTTAGATTTTAAAAGTTTGATCCTTTTGACCAAAACTATTGAATCTTTGATTTTAGGGATGAGTCTGAGTATGGGGAGAGCGAGACGAGAGATTCGTTTAGTGATTCATATAGCGAAGAGAGTGAAAGTGATAAGCTTTCGAGAAGTGCTGCTTCTGATGAAGGAGGACTTGAGCATGACGCTAACGATCGTTTGGGCTATCTTTATTTACAACACTTTGAGAGATCAGCTCCTTATGCTAGAGTTCCTCTCATGGATAAGGTAAACTAACTAACTACTCTCAATGCAGCAGCTCCTCTAATGATATGATCATTCAAATGACACATGTTTGGGGGTTACAGATCAATGAGTTGGCTCGAAGGTACCCTGGATTGATGTCGCTGAGAAGCGTCGATCTTTCACCGGCTAGTTGGATGGCTGTAGCGTGGTACCCTATTTACCATATACCTATGGGAAGGACCATCAAAGATTTGTCTACTTGTTTCCTCACTTATCACACTCTTTCATCTTCTTTCCAAGGTACTGCTACTACTACTACTAATCCTTTCCATGTGTTATGTCCAAGGGCCGTTCCTAGATATAGCTTCCATTTAAAAAAAAAAAATTACAATAAATATAAATCCAAAAATTTGTAAATAATTTTTTAAAAATTAAAATCTTGCAACTAATTAAAATTTACAACAAACATATTTTTTTTAAACTTAAAATATTTACTAAACCGTGTAATAGTCTCTAAAATTTTTCACGACCGGTCCTGGTTGTACTTTTGCAAAAATGTAACTGTTATAGTCTCTTGATAAACAGATATGGAGCCAGAAGAGAATGGCGGGGAGAAGGAGAGGGCTCGGAAGGAAGGAGAAGGTGTGACTTTGCTTCCTTTCGGGTTAGCCACTTACAAGATGCAAGGCAATGTTTGGCTCAGGGAAGACGATCATGGCCAAGATCAAGAGCGAGTTCTGTCGCTTCTAAGTGTTGCTGATTCTTGGCTAAAGCAGCTGAGAGTCCAACACCACGACTTCAACTACTTTTCAAGAATGGCTCACCGATGATTTTCAACTGTAGATTTGTTTTTTTATATATCTTATCTCTTTTTGTTTTTCATGGTCGCAAATAACCTTGTTTGGAGCAGCAGTAGCGGTGACGAGGAGGTCTCAAACCGCTCACTGAGCGTTTATTTATAAAGCGGTTGCTGCGTTTTGGGTGTAGAATAGCTTTTGAGTCCTATATATATGGGAGATGTCGTATATTATGGAGTGGTAATCTTTGTTGAAAGAGTGTTTCTTGTTTCTTGATTACATTGGGTCTTGTTCTTGTACCACAGTAACATTTTACTGAAATAGTAACCATCTGATAATCTTTGTAACTGTTTTTGACTACATATATATCTGAATCTGAGGATTTTAAATGAAATCTTCAACCATTTGTCTTTAATGTATATAAAACATACCTAATCTACTACAGATTTGATTATTATACACCATGCCTTTTCTCAATTTGCTAAAAAAAACACCAGGCCTTTATTGGTTTAAGTATACCAAACAAATTAAATATTTTCAGTTAATTCAAATAATAAGATATAAAAATTATTCAGATATATGATTATTTGATTCATACAGTTTTTCTTAGATAATTCGGTTCTGTTCACTTTTTTAGAGCATCTGCAACTGCTTATCATGGGATTTAAGTGTAAACCCCACAAAACAGTATAAACAAAAAAAAAAAAAAAAATTAATAAATAAAAAAGCACCCCACATTAGGGGTTGTGCGTGTTAATGGCGCTCTTAACACAATTTAGAAAGAGGGGGACTTTTTGAGGACAAGATTGTCAAACATGTGGTGGAGAGAAACTAAAGATTGTGGACCTTGTACTGTAAAATTGACTTCATGGAGTTTTCAAGTGTTTGGTCCCTCCACCGATTTTTCTAGACCTACTTGTATATGGAGTATTATTATTTTTTGTTTATTTAATGGAACGAATCATCTGCTAACAATTAGAAAGGAAACTCATTACGTGGTAGGCACATTTCATTTTCCCGTAATAAATAATATTAATTGAGCATTAACAGTATTATTATTTTCATTACTTGCCAACTGAAACAATCTAAAGAATCGAAGAAAACGATGCTTTGGGGTTTCTTCTTAACCTGAATTCACGTCGTCGATGTTTTTGATTCAAAGAGGCATCTAATTCCGAAAATGACCAGTACTTTATATTTATTTTATTTAATGTCGACCACTACATTTTCACATTCAAATATCCAGTTTTCTTTTTCATTACTAATGTATGTTTATACCGTTAATAGCAAGGACCGGTTTAGAGATAATGCTCTCATGCGGTAGGAGTTAGCAGGGATGGACACTTTACCCAATATCGGAAGCCGCACCCGAACCCGATCCGAAAACCCGAACCGAAATCCAAACCGAAGTAGCAAAATATCCGAACGGATATTAAATTAGTAGAAATTAGATATCCGAACCCGAACGGGTAATATCCGAACCCGAACGGATAATATCCGAAGATATCCGAAGATAACCGAACATATGTATAATTAACCTTATATTTCTAGTTTACATCTCTCATTTTATATAAAATATTTATATTGATACTACATATACTTTAAATTCATATGATATACATAGAATTACCGAGAAAATGATTTGCTACTCACTTAAAATGCATGTCAAACTTTTTATTTCAAGAATTAACAAAAAGTTACATCCAAAATTTAAAACAATAACCAAATTAATTTTTTTTTTGTTTCAAAATGTTATGTCCAAATCTATTAACCTTTCAATCTATTAAAAATAAAAAAAAAATAGTTAAGTGAAAGTTATATTTTTAAATACAAGAAATTTGAGAAATAAAAAATTTAATTTTTTTTTCAAAATCTAAATATCCTAACCCGATCCGAAATAACCGAACCCGAACTAAAAATACTCGAATCCGACCCGAACCCGAATGCTCACCCCTGGGAGTTAGGATATGGCATACTGTATTTCTTACTGTTAAAATAATTCATACATATGACATATATATAGGATTTATATTTAAAATCTTTGAACATGATCCATGTTTTTTTGGAGCTGGCACTGTTAGTTGTTGTTGATAATGTTAGCAAGAATTGTTGATCATGTAAGACAACCTAAAAATAATAATTAATATTATAATCCATCTGAAACATGGGATATGTTTAAGTCCGGATGATTCATATGATAGACTACACAACGATTCACATGACTATTTGGACCTAAGATCTTGAATTATAAAAAGTAATAATATTATATTTCAAGTGCATTGTAGAAATTAATTCGTTACATTAAAACGGAACCAATAAAATTCATTAAAAATGTTACAAAACCAACTACACTAAAATTTAGTTCTACTTGCTTCATCATAATAAAATTGAATTGAATTGAATTGCTGGACCAATTAAATACCTTATCTTGTTTAGATATTGATCTAGGTTTTATGAAACATTCACGAGGAGATAATAATTTTATATACGAGTATAGTTCAGATTAGGTCTTATCTAATAAAATCAACTATAAACCACTAACCATACTACATAGCACAAACGTCTAACCCCCAAGATATTTAACAGAAAATAATAAATAGTTCAACAACCAACAAGCCACGAACACTTGATAGTACCAAAGTCAAATATGCGGTTTTGATATGTTTCCACTCATATTATTTTTCTGTTTATCCGCATCGTACATAGACCAACAACAGCGTTATCTGTTTGCATTATTTCTTGTATCTTTTTGGAAAAATGTTATCGAACATGTTCTCGTCCCATCATCATGTGATGATAACAGACCTCACAATGGATTAGTTTTTATTTTTAATTTTTTTGGTTCTGCTTTTGGTAGTCATTTTGGGGTCCATAATTCGGCACATTTTTCTTTAAGAGCAAAATATAATGAACATGGATAATCTTATAACGAGTCTATAGAAACTAGTATAGGACTAGATTTACACCTGGTCTGGTTTATAAATTTGTAGTTCAAAATTTTTATCTGAACTAAAATAAAAGTAAAAAAGATTATAAATTTATCATGGTATATCAGGCTTCCCGAATTGCAAAAGCATACCACAGAGATATAGTAGCAGTGTATGTCGTACATGGAAGCCCTCGCAGTGGAATACTGTTGCATCTGCTTACTAAGAACATTTTTGACGTAGTATTCTATTTTTCTCTATTGTGAAGATATATTAGTAGTGTATACTGGTACATGAAATCCCTCATAGTGGAAGACTTTTGAATCCGTTTACTAAGAACATTCATGTATTATTCGTTTTTTTTCTCTTCAAAGCTGAGATTAAAATGAAGAATTTATTCGAAACCTACTCTATTTTCAAGTAAAAGGCGGAGTGCAATGATTTTTTAAACATCATAGAATCTTGAATATAATTTTGTAAAGAGATACTTTGTGATATAAACTGTAAACTTGTATTCAATAATGAAAATGTTACAATGTACTTATGCAACAATGAAACTTATATTCTAATCCTAATAGTAGTTCTCTTATTAGGATTCTAACTTATCTATTAGCACACTCAATCCTTATCTTTAAGGTGAATCTTTATCCCAATATGATTCCCTAGTCAATTGCTTTATTTTGAAAGTAATTTTATTGTTGTAACATTTTGGAAGTTAGAAATACTATATGGTTAGAAGATTTTATTCTAAAATAGAGTTTAGACTAGAAAATAGAGGATTATTGATGAGTTGATAAAGTTATCATATGTCGATCAAATTTTGAACACCGGACCGGTAATATCAAGTATATCGAAGCCAACTGCCAAGTTCATCAATATTTTCTTTTGTATTTGGTGGTTTAGGCAAGATTTACAAGTACCAGAGAACTCCTTCTTAAATCCTCTATCATGTCTGAAACTAAAACTAGAATAGAACCTATGTTTGTGGAAAATTATCTCCATATCAAGAACCTGATTCGATACATGCGGTCGGTCCCGATCCTTTAAATCCATCAACTGGATCAGGGAGATATTTTGATAAATCAATTAAAATATTTTTTTAACGGGTCGACGGGTGACCATTTCGGAAACAAGAGGAATAAATAGAAAATGAACGTAAAGGAATAAAATTGCTGGAATGAAAAATAATGGTTGTTCATTATCAAATTTAACAAAGAATACTTTTGTTCTTTATTTCTCTACAAAAAAAAAAAAGGCAGGAAATGAGAAAATATTATTCCTTGTGAATGGTGATATTTTTTAGTAACGTCAGAGAATGCATTATTCCTTGCCGTTCCCTGATCACCATTCATACCCAGCGTGTCAGTGACCTAATACTATCTTTTTAGTCATGGATTGATAGAGAACTAAGATGATCTCACAATTTTTTTTTTTTGATCAAAAGATGATCTCACAATTTTAAGAACTGAAAATTGGGAATTTAATAGAGATATTGATGCGGTGCCTCTTTTCAAAATTAAGAGCTTTGCAACACAAGATCACAAGAAGAATTTGTTTAGATTGTTCTTTTTTGCCTTTTTCTTATATATATGATCATTGGACTTCCTAGTGACCTCATCGATATGTAACATTTTCCACTGGACTAATACATCAGCTTCCTGCATTTTTGTAATCTTTGTTCCAGCAAACTTGCAATATTAGTACCAGTCATAACTTCAGAACACTATTATCACGAAACGGTGACAGCTCCCATGTACTCGACGGGCGATGGGATTATTGTTTTCAAAGTTGACCAAAAGTTTCTCAACTGTGTTTTTAGTTTAGTGGGTTTTGTGATTCATTTGTTTGAGTATATTATACGTTTAGTATCGTATAAACACACTAGGTACCGTACTACCATATCGAAGACCTCTATCTTCCAAGACTTTGTTACCGTTTACTAATGAAGAAGGAAATTGTATCTAATCTGAAGCTATAAGTAATACAAATCTGATTAGATACAGTTGGTCGGTCCCGATTGTTTAGCACATATGCACAGATGAGCCCAATACAGCCTAATGTGGTCCAATTGTCGTACCAAGTGGGTAAATATTTAGTGCAGTCCAGTTCCTATCTATAGATCTGAAAGTAGTTTTAACTTTAACCACCACAAAGTCGGCTGTGTTCTGATGAAGTTGATCCTGATTTTAAGCTATTTGACTGCGACAGGTTCAGGCATTACAAAGACTTGTAGGAAGCACGAGCAGCTTGTGCTTATACGAATATGACTGTGATCTTAATGGAGAAAATCAAAAGTTTATCAGTGGTTTCAGAGTCGCCATTAATTTCTATCTAACCCTGGTTGCGTTGACAGAACTTAACGACTGTTCAAAGATCTTAATACCGCTGAATTGGATTCTCTTCCTGCCTTTCCCCAAGTATATCACCAAATATTATGCACATAACGAGGATCTGGAGAACGACTAGAAACAGATCCACCAGTAAAACAAGAACCTAGCAAAACGTGGGCACTACCAAACTGGTTACCGAAGACTAGCACATACTGCAGGTTGAGAGAAACACAAGGCTCTTAAAATCCGCAGTCTACTTGAGGTATGAGAGATCTGACTTTGTTTTGAGAATCAGCTCTCCAGAAGAAGCCAGTGTTGTACAGAAGGCAAATAAATTGTGGGAGGTTAACATGAAACTAGTTGGTTAATTCAATCATGCAAGAGGTTTACTATATTCACCTGGGATTTTACTCTTTATCACAATCAGTGTTGTTAATAGCGTGGACAGATAACTCTAAAAATTATGTCAGGGGTTATTAGTTGCTTACACTGTCTAAAGAAGCTTTGAAGTTGGATTTCATGACTTAGTACACACACGCCAATGTTAGACACCATGAAGACAAGGATGGCCAAGGCATGAAAGGAACAACAAATGAATCATCAATACACCAAAGATAATATTAAATAAAAAAGTTTAATGGCTGAAACTCACAAAGAAGACTGAAGGATTCAGTAAACAAAGTATCTGGTGAAAACACTCCAGCAAATCATTATCAGTTTGCGTTACTGAATAAAAACATGAACAGCTAAAAGTTGAGCCTGCAAAGAGAAAACAAAAGAGCAAAGGTGTAATGTGCTATGAGTAGAGTATGATGATGATCATGGAAACAAAAGGAATATATGTGTTTACTCTCAAGCAGCAGCCTTCTGTTCCTTGCTCAATGCAATCACGACTTTCTTCAAGATGACATCGATAGGCTGGTGTGCATTCTCCACCGCTTTTGAGATAGCTTGCCACTTCTCACCATGCTTCGGCTCACAAGCCACACATTTGGCAAGGACCTCCTTCTGGCTCTCTTCAGTGCCATGTTGAAGTTCAAATTTGTAGTACAACGCCCAGAAATCACCAATATCTGGGGCGAGGGTCACAGCCCGTTTTAGCCACGCCCCGGCTTTCTCCACCTTCTTGTCTTGCCAGAAGAGCTTGGCAACGGCTGCAGTAACATGCGGGTCGCGATCACACTTCTTCATGGCATCCATACTCTTTGTTTTCCGGCGAGGACGTGGCGCCATCTCTACGTCCGCAGCCCAGAGGATACCACTGGTAGGACACTCTTGGAGAGCCTTTGACATCAGGTGCTCTGCTTCTCTCTTGTTGTCATGCCTGAGTTCAACACGTATAGCAGCCAACCAGAGCTCATCTACGTGAGGATTCTTCTTCCTGGCCGTGGTGAGAATAGCCCGGGCTTTGTTCAGCCCAGTCACTCTCTCTTCAAGATTAGCGAGCGCCAGCCACAGAGGTACGCACTCTGGACAGTGCTTCAGACCAGATTCATAAGCTTTCCTGGCCTGTTCCAGATGATTGAACCGTTCCTCGAGCTGCCCACGCATCAACCATAGCTTGAAGAATCTTGGGAACTGCTTCAAGCCTTCATTAATCAATCTCCTCTCCGCCTCCACGTCGCCAAGTTCTCTCTCAACAATGGCTGATTTCATCCACACCCTCTCAGTCCCTCCTCTCTCCCTTGCCTTTGCAAGAAGCATTCTTGCCCTCTCCGGCTCCTTGTTCTCAAACTCAAGCTTGAAAGCAGCCAGCCAGATCTCTTCAGAGTTGGGAATTGCAGCATAAGCCTCTTGTAGAATCGCACGGGCTGCTGGAACATCTCCAGCAAGCCACTTCTCTTTAGCACCCATGAGCCAGAGGACTTCAGCCTGAGGGACATACGTCACAGCCTTACGCAACAAGGCATCAAGGGACTCCTTACTCCCGTGGCTCTTTTCAAGCTGCGCCGCTTTAAGCCAAATACTTTTCTTGGTCAAGAATACAGTAAGAGAATGGGCATATATTGCTCTTGCAGTCTCAATGGAACCCCTTTTCTTGCACTCCTCTGCATCAGCAACCCAAGTTCTCTTTCTATCCTCTTCCTCGACTCCAATACCAATAGTGTTCTTGATAATTGCCTGGCATGTTGCGACAGACCCTGCTCTCTCAGATGCCTCAGCCTCATTCATCCAATTTTCTCGGTCAATAACAACCCCTTCTCTCTGCAGAGTCTTTATACCCCTTTCAATAATCTTCCCCACCATCTGCGTGTTCCCATTAGCTTCCTCAAGCTTAGCGGCTGTAATCCAAATAGCCGGCTCCTTAGAGAGCTTCTCTCTAGCTTGATTCAGCACCTTCCTTGAATTCTCATATGTTTCAAGCCTCGCAAGTGCCAGCCATAGCTCCAGATGCAAAGGGCAGCACTCCACAGCCCTGTGAAGCAGAATCCTCGCATCTTCCTCATTAGCCAACTCAACAACAGCCTTCCACAGCCTCACCGAGTCTGGAATATGCTCCAGTCCCTTCCTCAGCACCCTACTCTTGTTCTCCTCGTCACGCTCCAGCTTCGCAGCCTCCAACCATAGCTTCACAGAATTGGGAATCAGCTTAACACCCCTCGCAATCACCGCCTTCGCATCTTCTGGATTAGCCAACCTACACGCTTCAAGCCAAACATCCTCATTCTTCGGGCACTCCTCACAGCCCCTCTGAATCTGAAGCCTAGCCGCTTTGATCTTACCATCCATCTCCTCAACTCTAGCTGCAGCAATCCACCCATTGGGGTTCTTCGGATTCGACTGAGTCAGACTCTTGTACAACAGCCTCGCTCTGTTGCGATCGTAAATCTCCTCATCAGTGGTTCTCTTCATACTCTTCAAATCAGTCAAGTAGCCTTTAGGATCCACAACAGTCTGCCCCGAGACAGAATCCGACAACCTATCAAGCTTCAGAGACAGCACAGTACCTCTCCCCTCACCAACAGCAGTCAAGTCCGTCACCGGAGTCTGCCCCCACGGCGTCTCAGAACCCCCAGCGGCTCTGCTCTTCGGATCCAACGCCATCACAAGCTCCTTCTCCTTCTTAGCCTTCTCCAAAAGAGTATCCGGAATAGGCACAAAGCTCTCAAACTTCTTCTTCTTGTTACGCAGCGAGTAATCCCCAATCTCGGGAATGCTATCCCACTCATCCGCAGATAAAGTATGCAACTTCCTCTTCAAATCAGCAAACTGCTCAGTAATCTTAGGGTTACTCGCTCTGTACTTCTCAATCTCCTCCTTGAGCTTCGCCTCCCTCCTGTCTTTCCTCCTCGAATCCATCCTCTGATCAATAGACTCCCAGATCGCATCAGCCTCCTTGTCATCCTCATCGTACTCCGCATTAGCAAACAAACCAGCATCGTTCCCTTCAAACTCATCAAACTTTTGATTCTCATCGTACCCCTTCTCCTCCGCCTCTTCATCATCCTCCGCCTTCTCAACCGGCGCAGGCGCCGCAGCAGCCGCCGCGGATCTATCGGGGAGATCGGGAGCAGCGCGAGCGGGACCGATATCGGAACGGGTGGTGAATCCCGTAGCGCCACGACCTAATCCGGCTACGTAATTCGAAGGAGGCCTCGAATTGAGGAAATCGAGGCGAGGCTTCGGAGGAGGAGGAGCAGCTCCTCCTGCTTGCATCCCGCCGAGGAGAGGGATTTGGATGATCAGAGTTGAGAAGCGAGAGACGCCGAGATCGGATAGGAGGATTGAATCGGGATTGGCGAGGCTAGGGTTTCGCATGCGGAGGGAGTAGCGAAGGAGAGGTTGTGGGAGATCGGTGCGTTGGTGGATCAATTGTTCGAAGGCGGAGACGGTGGTTGCGTTAGGGATTACGTCGACGGAGAGAGTCTCCCCGTTCGGAATCGAGATGAACACCATCGTCGTTTGTAACTTTTTCGTCGAGATTCTTAGAAAACTAAAACAATAACGAGGGGTAGATCGGTTTATGAGGGACGAAACAGTCGGTTTAAGCAAAGACGGTGGAATATGTGGTGGGCTTGGATATGGGCTTTGCGGATCCGTTTCGGTAAAGCCTATTTGAAGTTCTGCAAACGACACCGTTTTATCTTCGAATAAATTTAAAAAAAATAATATGCGGTGAGCGTGGATCGAACACGCGACCTTCAGATCTTCAGTCTGACGCTCTCCCAACTGAGCTATCCCCGCTTGTTGTTTATTTTA
The DNA here is from genome assembly GCF_000695525.1 of Brassica oleracea var. oleracea. Taxonomy (NCBI): domain Eukaryota; kingdom Viridiplantae; phylum Streptophyta; class Magnoliopsida; order Brassicales; family Brassicaceae; genus Brassica; species Brassica oleracea. Next base: position 1,602,259 of record NC_027756.1, read on the forward strand.
TAAATATGTATTAAACATTATTAATTGTTCTGCTTCAGGTCAATTGATTGAGTTTATTAGCACGAACGTCGAAACATATACCACAAATATAATTGTCACAAAATAAAGTCAAAGTAAAAATCATCTACCTTGTTAGAGCAACTGCAACGGTGATTTTAGATGAGTCCTTACCGTTAATCCTTAGCATTATTTCAATATAATATTATTATTTTGGCTTAATTAGCTAGGGATCAATCCTTCAAGAGGGATTGGAAGGACTCAATCCTTAACACACGTGTCTCTCTGTATCTCTCCTCCCACGCTCTCTCTCGATCTCTCCTCGCTCCATCATCTCCCACCATGATCCTTATCGAAACCTTTTCGATAATTCCTCTTCTCCCTTTTCGGTTTTTCCCGTATGACTCAATCCTTAGGACTTGATCCTTATCGTTTTTCCCCGTATCAATGGATCCTACGATTTTCAAGCTCCTCGAAGAAGACGAGGTTAGGTTCCTTTATGTAAATCATGCATTTCTTCAATTCGTATGTCATGATGAGTTCTTTGCCCGGAGCGTTGTGGGTGATATTGAATTCCGATGTGTGTGTGTCATTAGGGTGAATCGATGCATTCGGGAGCTGATGTCGACGCCTTCCATGCCGCTCTTAATCGAGATATTGAAGGTTCCACTTCACTGCCCACGAATCCTGGTAACGTTCCGTTTCAATTGTGTCTTTATCCTTTTCCGTCATTGATTAGGAGTCTATCTTTGGAGTCTATCTTTGAGATTTTACTTGTAGAAGATGAAAGATGAATTTTGAAATCCAAAGACGGATCAAGTGTAGAACATATTGAATAGTTTGGAAGAAACTCTCTGTCAAATTTTTAAGCTTTTGGAGCGATTCAGTTGCCATTATACTGTATTATCAAAAAAAAAAAAAATCATATTTGTGGGTTTGTTTTGGTGTTACTGCAATCATGACGTGGGTTGTGTAGCTACTTAAATTGGTGCTGGAAGAGTTCTCAATCCCTTTCTCATGCACTTAATTTGTTGAGATTGCTTCTTCCCATTGCATATAATTGCTGTAAAGTGTTTAGTCTTACTGCTTTGTAAAGTTTCATGTATCTGAGAGGCTAATGAAGTTGTCTTTATTTTGATATAACCTTCAGCAGTTGCATCAGCCAAATAAATTGTTTGGGAGCTTCACAGTCGAGTATGCTTTCACATGGCTCCTTGCCCTTTTTGTCACTTGTAATGGGACAGTCCCGTAATTCACATTCTCGTAGAGGAGCTCGCTTCACCGTTAGGCCTTAGGTTGAGTAAACAAAATATACTTTTGAGTTTATGTCGTGGATCCCAATAACTGTCGGAACGTTACGGATGCAGTGGAAGTGAATGGAGAGAGTATTGTGTCGGTGGTGAAGGAGGAAGATTGGTTTAAGAAGCAGAGGAGCCGAGTGAAAGTGATTGACTATGGCAAAGTGAAACATGAACTCTCTTTTTTTTTTTTGAACTTCATGAATACAAAACGCTAAGGACTCTAATTCAAGTAACACCATTGGACTTGATTCTTTTGATTAAGTCCTTAACTATTCAAAAAAAAAAAACAAAAAAAAATTAATGTTTTAATAATGCTAAAGACTCTAATTAGAGTAACACCATTGCATATGCTCTTAGCATCTAACTCTGATCTGCTTCCTTAGTGTCATCCCACTTAGGGTATCTTTTCATAACCTTTTGGTTTGTAAATGATTAACAAGACCATCAAATTCAGCCTCTAACCTTCCAAGAAGACAAAAAAAAAAGCGATGAGCAAAAAGGCATATATATACAGATTGATATTGACACACAACAGTTGTATTGTATACACAGAGAGATCAGATTATACCTCTCGGAAAGATGTAGTTGGAATGTAGATTTTAACCTTCGCAATATCAAGTGGTCTCAAGCCATCTTTGTTCTTTACATTAAGAACTTTGGTACCGTTTGAAAAAATCCTAGTAAGGTCGGTCCCTAACATGTCTAGGGCGCCAGTTAATGGTGGCCTGACACACTATTACCAGGGTACTGATGGATTCCCTAGGACCGGAACTGCTTTGGATCCATCAGTACCTAACATGTCCATGGCATCAGGAACGTTTCTTGGGTCAAACATTGTGTTAACCATTTGTTTCAGTTAAATTAAAAGTAAGAGAACAACACTGAAACAAATAGTTGAAGTCTTCAAGACTTCAACATAAGAATACGCTTTGTAACTTATAGAACACAAACAACAATATACAATGTGGTTTTCAAGGCTAACTTGCTTTAACTAATCCACCTACAACCACAGCACTGCAGAATTATAACTCAAAGTTGTAACATCATGAGACAAGAATGAGTTTATCATTTTTCAAAGTCTTGCTTTTTTAGCCAATAAATGACCAACGGAAAACTCGTGAAGAGCACTCCCCATCAGTGCCATCTCTCCAGTACGCAAAGAAAACCAACATGGAAAAAGGAAACCGCAAAAAATAGCGAAAAACTAATGGACTAAAAGTATAAGGCGAAGCGTAAGGGATAATAAGCAGAAGCAGAGCCATGAGATAAAAGCCTCCCGAAGCCAAGACAAATATTGCAAGCCAGTGATGCTGTCCCAAGACAAGGTATAAGCCTGCGACAAAAGCCAAAGACATGGAGATAATAGAAAACCCAAGAAGTGGCACAATAAACTTGAAAGTAGTCAGCATGCACTTCATGTCAGCCAACTGTGTCCCTATAAGAGCAACTGTTGATATAACAGCACTATAGACGGCAATGCTGTTACAGATGACGAAGGCATTAAACGCAGATTCTTTGTATGAATGCTTCACATTTGACTTGAACTCTGTGCTGTTGTAACCTAGCGGCACACTCAAGCCAGCAGCAAAAGCCATTGTAGCCACAAGTGTTGCCACCACAAGAAGAGTGTTGACTCTGTCTTTGTAAATTTTTAATGTGAAGTCTTCTTCTGTGGTAGGACTGTCTGCTTTCAGATGAACACGTGGGGCTCTAGTGGTACCAGCAGACACCAATGCCACCCATATCAACCACTGTAAATACATATAACATAGGATATGACAAATGTTATGAACGAACAAAACTTTAGACCCGGTATTTATAGTAACCTCAAAACTCGATTTCTTTCTTTTTATAAAAAAACATTTTTTTATATATCCTATCGGCTGATCCGGTCGGCTCCACGCATTTAGTGCTACAGAGTGGACTGGCTACACACTGTCGGACCCGAGTTTGGAATACCTTCCAACTAATGTCAGGGGATGGACCGATCATCTGTTACAATCCACCATGTAAACACTTGGACCGAATCCCAAGCCTAGACTGGCCAAATGGCCCAAGTAATGATAATTTAGTTTCCGGTGGAAACGACCCCATTAAAAAAAAAAATCTAAAGAATGCTAGCATTTTTATTGGAGCACAGAGATTTAAGACACTTCTAGAACTAACAATAAGTGATGTCAACAGCTTTGGACGCGATGAGAGTGTTTATAAAAGTAGAAACCTGTTGGAGTGAAGGAATTGCAGCCATATACTCCTCTGCTGCATCCAAAGTAGTGAACCCTTTGTGATTCAATACTTTCAAGTCAACTCTGCTATCATGTATGAAGAGACTCACAACCTTGGGATGAGAATTGATGCTGGCTAAATGTAACGGTGTGTTTCCTTCTAAATCTTGCTCATTGATTAACCTTTTGACGTCAGCTTTTCTGAGCAGATAGCCAACAGCTCCTGCGTTCCCATTTTCAGCAGCCACATGAAGAGCATTTTGTCCTTGTGAGTTAAGCATCTCTATTGTATCCGGGTGGTGTTTTAATATCACCTTGAGAGCTGCGTTGCGAGTCTTGCGACTTGCAACGCAAGCTGAGTGGATAGGGAAAGAACCATCTTCACTCTTTATGTAAGCAATCTGTGTAGAACTTCCAAATCTGGTTAGCATATGCTCAACCCCTATGTCATATCCAATGGATGCTGCAAAAGCAAGTGGAGTTCTTCCATCTTCATCCCTAGAGTCTACCAGATCTGAGTCACTCTCCAATATAGCTCTTAGAACATCGAGATTCTTGCTTTTCAATGCAGCACACACCACAGACTTGCCAACAAAGCTTGCGTTCAAACCATGTAACATATGCTCTACAAGTGAAACATGACCAGCTTCAGCCGCCATATACAATGGAGACACACCCTCCTTGTCCAAAAGAAAGCAAGTGCTCTGATCTTCCCGAACAAGCTGCAAAGAAACAGCTACATGGTTCCCTTTCAAGGCGAGGTGCAATGCAGTAAACCCATCATTGTTAGAGACGCTGAAAATATTACCAACTAGTATCTGCTCTGATCTAACCACAATGTTTCTATCTTGAGGAAGCCGCCTCAGAGACTCAACGAGATAGTCAACTATAAGCTCGTGTCCTGCAGCAGCTGCTACATGGAGAACAAGGTTTCCTTCTGAGTTCTGTCTCACAAGAAGAGTCTGGTAATGGGATAAACTGGGAGCAAAGTTACCAACGATGTTAGGGTTCCAACTTCTAAGAACGTCTAGCTCATGGTCAAGAATACGCCGCACTAAGTGGTCATGACCATAGATGGCCGCAAGATGCAGGATTGTGTTTCCTTGAAAAGTGACCTGATCAAGAACAGGAATCTCATTTTCCTGCAAAATCTTTTCAAGATCTTGCACCTTACCCATAACCACTGCCCTATATGTCTCAGGATCCATAAATATATAAATAAACTGAATCTTACTTTTAGAAAATGAGCTGTTGAACTTTCAAATCATCAGTATAGATCCTCTTCCTTAGTGATATGCTTGACCTCCTCTGTGAATATTCAGAAATTTTATTAAAAAAGCTTAAAACATAATAAAAGCTATACATTCATAATACCAATCTAACCCATATGTAATGTGTACTAATGGTGGACTATTTTTTTACTGTATATGCTAACATGAAACAGCTCTACAGCTGCCTTGTCTTCTAGAGTAACATGCAATGGTGGGAACAAGTCGTCTTAAAATAATCAGAAAAAACTTTGCAACATGTTTATTAAAAAAAAAGCACAGGATCTATATTACAGATACAAATGTATTCTAATATTGAAAAAAGCTTTTTGATATATCTCCCTCAAGACAATTTTAACTTTTCAACTTGATTCCGGCTTGAGGATCCCATGGACTCCCTTGGAGATGTGATGTTTCTCATCATCGTCTTCACTAAAAAACCACAAAAGAACATAGAGATAAGGACTGGTTAAATCTTGAACCAAAGGAATGCCAGAGACCTGGTTGACGACGGGTTCTTGCACTGAGTCTAGGCATATGTTGCAGTCGAAGCTGGAATCATCAGAACATGATGATTTTCAAACCATTAGTAATAAATCCTCTTCCTTAATGATATGCTTGACCTCCTCAAGGATGCAGAGTTTATGCTTGTAACTCTGCTATATCTTCAGAACATGATGATTTTATCTAAAGCATAACGGCATGAAAAGCTATACACAATACATCCATCCGTAGTACCAATCTAACTCATATGTTTTTTCTTCATCTGCTAAGATATTCTGAAAATTAAACAACAAAAAAAAGCAGGAAACAGCTACAGCTACCTTGTTTTAATCTGTAGTTTATCTCCTTGTTCTTTCAGTAATTGTTGCTCAATAGCATTGGCCATATAATAAAACAAAGAATGGTTTCCAGATTGAAGTAAATCAAAACACTTTTATTTCTTTCAGAAGGGTTCAAGTCACAAAGACTAGCCAATAGTACCACAATAAGGAAATCGAAACTAGAACGAAACAGACTTTCGTTTAAGTACTTTCTTTGCTGTCGCTGAGATCTTTGCAGCAGAAGCCTCTTCACTGGAGCTCTTTGCAGCAGAAGCCTCTTCACAGGAGATCTTTGCAGTAGAAGCCTGTTCATGGTGGTCATCATCGACAAGCAACACAAATAGCACGAAATAGGCAACAAAGGCAGCAGGAATGCCAGGTATACGTAGGAGAACGTGAGGGCCAAGAAGAAAGAGCATTAGGAAGATGAAGATCGCAGATGTAACGTTGAGGAAAATCACAAGCCCTTCAATACGCGCAAAAACAACAAAAACACCACCGGCATGCAGAGAAGAGCGAATAAAAGTGATGGCAATGCCACATTTAAGGATCTGTGAACGAGTGCTGGATCAGTCAGGGCCGGCCTTGAGGGGAAGCCACCCAAGCCAAGGATTAGGGCATCCAAATTAGTGAGGCATATTTTTTTTTAATATTAGTATATACATAAAAAGAAAATCTGTAGATTATTTTGTTAGAATATTATCTATTGGGCATATTTAGTTATAATAAGATTTGTCAAACTTTTTAAATATATTAGTAAATTTATATTTTAGACAATAGTTAAAACCCTAATTCTAAAATAGAAACATAACAATTTTTCATTTTGTTCCAAACTTCCAATTTGTTATTTTGAGTCGCCTTGGAGCCTTGCAACACTTTTATTTTGCCCAGATTTAAATTCATAAATTAGGTCTTCAATTATTTCAACTCATCCCTTCCATCGTAAGAAGTAGTAAGACGGTACGTTTCTTAGTTCCTCGTTTCTCAGTTGAGATAAAAGCTTAATTATATTTATACTTACTTTTTATTTTTATTTGATAACAAGATGGCACCGTGTGGGACAAGCAAACCATGTGGAATTAAAAAGAATCAGCCATCTGGAGCTCAAAACAGAAATAAAAAGAAGAAGCAAGAAGCACTCATAAAGTCACTACAAGGTTCTATGTCCAAGTTTGTAACGAAATTTAATAGTAGTGGAACTGGGAATTCATCTACTCAAAGAGAAGAAGACAAAGAAATTGCTTATCGCATATTGTTGACCATTCCGGTGTCGGTTGCCACAGCTGAAAGAAGTTTTTCAAAGTTGAAGCTAATAAAGAATTATCTGCGGTCTACCATGTCACAAGAAATGTTGAATGAGTTGGCTATGTTATCAATTAAGACTGCTATGGTCGAAAAACTTGATTATAGGAGTTTAATAGATGATTTTGCAGGGAAAAATGCAAGAAGATCTATATTTCAGCATTAAGTGTTTTTATATCAATGTTTTTTATGAACATATTATGAAATTTGATTTTTTTAATGAAAATTTAAGTTATTTTTTATAATGTTTTGTGATCTTGATAAAACATGTATGAGGCAAAAGTTTTAAATTTTGATTGGGGCAATATAAAAGGTTGGTCCGGCACTGTGGATCACCCAACTGCGCCCAGATTAGAGTAGCTATTGTCATGATGGAGCTCTGCATTGCCAGGATGTCAAATACCATAAAGTAGGTGAGTTTCCGGTCACCAGCTAGAGTTGGCAACCCTTGGTTTGGTTCAGAGCTGTTAAAGCCACCAGGTATTGTAAAACCAGCAGCAAAAGTTACGGTTGCTACAAGAGCTGCAACCACTAGAAGAGTGTTGACGTAGTCTTTGTTTTTGTCACCAGCAGGTGGATCTGTTCGTCTTGTTATCTTTTTCTGGAACATCAGCCGTGTAGATTGTCTTGCTGATGTGTAAAAGTATAATAACACCATCAGTGTCACCCTCTGTTACACAAACAAGAGTCAAGAAAAACGGACATGAAGATAATTAAACTCCTGAGATTATGGTTGGAACACATAGATACCTCCATGAAGATGTAGTTTGGGTTGCAGATTTGACTCGACAATACCCAGAGATGTTAGACCATCATTGTTCACTGAGTTCATGCATTTTCCCTTGTAATGAAACAGAAGGAGATAAATAGTACGAGGGATATGGTAGCCAGGTGCAGAGGTGTATTCCCATCTATATCTTGCTTCTCCAGCAGTTGGACCTTACTAGTTCAGTCGAGAAGAACAGAAAGAAAAAAATGCTGCTTTCCCACTCTTTGATGCAATGTGTAGAATGTTTTGACCTTTCCTGTTAAGCAGGTGTTTTGAATCAGGACACCGAACAACAGATATGTGACCTGCCCGAGCCGCCACATGAAGCGGAAGCTGATAACTACCCCCACAAATTGTAAAGACAGTTTCAGTTCTCCAACCGAACTATAAAAAAACTCATCGATGCCAAGAAGAGGGGGCAAAGAGAGACTTACCAAGTGGAAGAAGGAGATCATTAATGCCAGAGGAGTAGCTAAGAGCTTGAGAAGAGAGATAGGTTTGTTCGTCCATTTATAATAGTCCTTTAGTGTCTCAAGCCATGTGCGTGACTGAGTGAGTGTAGTCAAAGTCAATGCAGAGTGAAGCCTGTAAACAGGTAAGCCAAGGCCACCACCTATGTAAATTGACATGCCTCAGTACATTAATGCATTTAAGAAGCCTATTAACTTGGCCTTTCATTTACACGGCACCAACTTCTAAGAACGTTTAGCTCATGGTCAAGAATACGCCGCACTAGGTGGTCATGACCATAGATGACAGCAAGACGTGACCTGATCAAGAACCTTACTCATAACCACTGCCCTATAAGTCTCCATAGATGTAAATAAAACTCAATCTTACTTGTTGGACTTTCAAACCAGAGGTATAGATCCTTTTCTCCTCTAGGAATCTTCAGAAAATTAATTTTCAAAAGGATAAAGACATAAAAAGCTATATGATGTGTACTAATAATGGTGGACTATTTTTGACTCTATATGCTAACAGCAAACAGCTACAGCTGCCTTGTCTTGTCTTGTAGAGTAACATGCAATTTTGGGAACAAGTAGTCTTAAAATAATTAGAAGTTCTTTGCAACATGTTTATCAAAAAAGCACTGGATCCATATTACAAATACAGATGAGTTCTAATATTGGAGAAAGCTTTTTTTTGATATATCTCCCTTAAGACGACTTTAACTTTTAAACTTGATCCACCCTTGAGGATCCCATGGACTCTTTCTTCACACACTTGGAGATGTGATGTTTCTCATCATCGTCTTCACTAACAAACCACAAAAGAACATAGAGATAAAGACTGGTTAAATCTTGAACAAAAGGAATGCCAGAGACCTGAGGGATAACGTAAGGTCCAAGGAGGATAAGCATCACATTACAGAAGATCGCAGATATAATATGTATCTTGTCATCAAGCACCCTGTTTTGTTGTACTGCAGCGTTGATGCCGTAAATGAATGCTGAAGACATGAAGAACAGCGCAAAGAAGAGCGACGGCAAAGCCAGATGAAAGGCTCTGTGCGCGAGTTCTTGATCTCCCAACTGCGCCCAAATAAGAGAAACTATTGCTATAACGGAGCATTGCATTGCCAAGGTGTCACATACCAGAAAGTTTGAGAAGGTCTTGTCATCGACCAAAACAGCCATGCCCGAGTTGTTAAACCCACCTGGCATTGTAAAACCTGCCGCAAATGTTATGGTTGCTATGAGAGCTGCCACTAGTAGAAGTACATTGACACGGTCTTTGTATTTTTCACCATAACCACTTAGAGTCTCTGATCTGCTTCTTAAAGTCATCCCACTCGTTGGACGCCAAGTAACACCTCTTGGCTTGTAAACGCATAGCAAGACCATCAATGTCATTCTCTGTTATCCTCAAGAGGAAAAAAAAAAGGCAATAAGCTCTAGGTTGTTTAAACTTGGAACAAAATAAAATGTACTCTCTCCGTTTCACATTAATTGTCGTTTTATGATTAAATTGCAATTTTTCCATTTATTTCTCTCTTTTGCCCCTAATTAAATTAAGATAAACAATAAATATTATGCAATTATAATGGTCAAACAAGGGTAAATATGAACATTTCACTAGTTTTTTTAATATGTATGCAAAACTCTAGAATGACAACTAATTTGAAAATGAAGGGAGTATATAAAGAGACATATTATGTACCTCTCTCAAAACGTAGTCAGACTGCAGATTTATTTCTGCAATATCCAAAGGTCTCAAGCCATCTTTGTTCTGTATATTCAAGATCTTGGGGTTAGTCATAGCAAAGGTAGTTCGAGGACGCCAGTTTATGGTGGCTAGGTGCAAAGGTGTGTTCCCATTCACATCTTGCTCCTTGATGAGATGGTTCTTTGTACCAAGTCTCTTGATATAACCCATCAGAAAAGATACAGCTTTCCCACTCTTTGCTGCAATGTGAAGAACGTTCTGACCTTCTTGGTTAAGCTGCTCTATTGAGTCAGGACAACGTTTTAGAAGCTCTTTAACAACGTCCACATGACCTTTCTCCACTGCTATATGGATGGGAAAGGAACCATCATCGTCGCTTTCAAAGACGCTTGAGGTTGACCGGTCTAATAGCTTGCATACGCCTTTATAAAACCCTACAGATGCTCCAGCCGAGAGACAAGTTCTTCCATCTTCATCTCGCTCGTTGAGAAGGCATGGGTCTTCATTGAGAATAACGTCAAGAACATCTGTACAAACAAGTAGAAATTTCGATTAGTTCTTTGAGCAATGAAATGTTGAATAGCTTAGTTTTCAAGCAAACTTGTATTCTTGGCCTTTAGGGCTGCATGAACAAGCGATTTTCTCCCTTCTAATTGCGATGCTAAGTCAGAGTTTTTCCCTTGGACGTTCAACATTGCATTCACAAGGGATACATTACCAGCTAAAACTGCCAGATACAAGGGGGATATTCCATCCTTATTTGCAAGAAACGAAACATGTTGGTTTGCATTCACTAGACAAGCGGCTATCTCCATTAGCCGTGTTTGAAATGAACTGCATCTGATGCTTCGTTGATGCATAACAAGGTGAGATATGGATTGGTTCTTGGCACGACGCTGATACATCAAAAGCTAGTACAGAAAAGATCATGCATCAGACACGTAATAGAAGCGACACTATGAACTAAGGAGTAAAGAGTGTCTCAGGGTCAATACTCAATACCTCTGTTTTTTCATGGAGGTCTTTCAACGCTAAATGGAGAGGAGTATCTCCATCTCTGTCCTTGAGAACATAGAGATTCAACAACCTCTCCCTCTCTTCTTCAGATAGTCCAGCTGAAAAACATGTTACCGACGCAACAAGAGCCTCAACTACTGCTGAATGGCCAGCACGAGCCGCCACATGAAGTGGAACCCGGTCCTCCCAGTTTGGCTCTAATAGAAGAGACGGGCATGCAGAGACTATGCCTTTCGCTAGCTCAAGATGACCGTAAGATGCAGCAAGGTGAAGAATGGAATCTCCCTTGTTATTCTTGAAGCATGCCATAGGTGTTTCGTACCTCTTCATCTTTTCCAAAACCTCTATGTTCCCGGCTCGCATTGCACTAAAGATCTCTGAGTTCATCACCACAGATTCACCTGGGAGGTTGTAAAGATCAGAAAGTCTGAGACTGGTTAAGAACTCAGGGACAGGCTCCTTGTCTCCCTTAGGTGTGCATGCTCTTTGGCTTTCAGGGGAACCTCGTGAACAGATTCTGTTCGCACCGTTATTCATCAGGTTCATGAGGAAGTATCTTCGTTTCCGTTGGTCAGAAGAAGACACGTCCGTTGACCTCTGTGACTCAATTCTATCTAGACCAGCTTCTGAGCTATCCATCTCAAGCCTGGATTGTTTGAAAACACTCCGATAAGAAAAGAAAACAAGTCAACGGTTTCAAGAAAAGGGAGGAAAACAAGTTGAAGGAGATGAGAAATGCAAGAGACTTTGCTATAATCTTGAGAGAGAGAGAGAGAGACTAGATGGTTTGTCCATTTATATAAACCCTTCAAGGTCTCCACCCATGTGCATGCTGCCGAGAGATCAGTGACAGTCAATCTATAAACTAATGGAATGTTTTTTTCTTTAATCAGGAGGAATAACTTGAAATATTCAACGCATAGACAGATCATCCTCTTCAGCATCAAACTTGACTGGTTCTCAACGGAAATTCAAACAAGAACAGGATTTTAAAACTCACTTTAAGTTATAACTCAAGACCCTGAAGTCGTATCATCATACCATGGACACACCTAGCCCTGCAGTTATTACCCGAACCGAACCTGCCGAATCGAACCAAAAAGTTTGGTTTTCGGTTCAGTTCCGTTAGAAAGTTCGGTTCATTTTAGCAATTTTAAAAAATTGGTTTTCAGTTTGGTAATTTTTTAGTTCGGTGTTTAAAAAAAAAAAAATACCAACTACCAATCTTAACCAAAATTCTGAACCAAACTAACCAAAATCTGAAATAACCAAAATTAACCTTTTTTCTGAATTTTGTTTTTAATTTAAACCGAAAAATTTAACCAAACTAACTGCAAAACCAAAAACTTCAGCATAAAATTTTGAAACCGGAAACCAAACCAAATTTATTTTCAGTAAGATTTCGACCGACCCAAAGTAACCAAATTCCAAACTAACTGATCCAAATTAACCGAAGAAACCGAACCCGCAGGCCTAAACACACCAAAGTATTAGCAGTTTGAAAAACATTTAGTACTTATTTATTATTCTACCCATGGGCTGAATTACACACATGCAAATCAGGCCTCTTTACCAGGCCTTTTCATCTGGACGGCACTATCCTCCAGACCAGATCTATACAAACAAGTAAAAGCCAACACAAAGTACTCAACATTAAGCAGCTTGAATCCATTTCTACCAACACAAAATGTACATCTCTTTGTCTACGTTTCCTCACACTTTTAGAAAGTGAAAACATTACGACAAAGCTAGTGAGGAGGACTCTAAAACAGTAGAAGACACAGAAACACACAACATATTAAAAAGAGGGAGATTCTCCCCAGCGATTTATCAGCCTGCATGATCTGCCTTCTCATCCTCGGGCCGCTAGTCCCCGCGAGATTGTAAGTGTCCGGGTACGTGAATCTATCCATCACCCGTGTTCCGAACAGCCTCGTAGCTACCATCTCTCCAACCATCACCACCATCGGATCCATAACGGGAGAGTACGACAAACTGTTGGAACTCATCACCCCTGAGACAGGGTAGTAACCTCCATGCCGGTTGTCGAAACGAACCCGTTGAGATAACCGCAAATCAGTACTTGAATTCGCCATCTCGAGCTTGTAAACCGGTCTCCTAGGCACATCACCGCTTTTATCTTTCTCCTGGCTATTGCCACCGCCTCGTCCGTACAAAGGAACAAGAGTAGAGTGAGAGACTTTGGATTTACAAACGGGACACTGTTTATGTCTTTGGTGCTCATCGCTCTGTACGTGAAGCCATTTGTGGATGCAGGGCCAGCAGAAGAGGTGGCCGCAGAGGGTGACGACTGGTTCTTGCACTGAGTCTAGGCATATGTTGCAGTCGAAGCTGGAATCATCGGAAGAAGGAACCGAGTCTGTGATTGGGTCAGGCTTGGTGTTGTTCTTGAAAGAGAATGCACCTTCTCCGTAGAGTTCTCCATAAGCATCTTCAAAGGATTGGTCCATGGCCATTGGTCAAGTTTCTGATTAAAACATTGGTATAAATCAGGTGAAGAAACACACACACACACACACAAAGATAATCTATCTTTTTGTCAAAATGTGGTGAGAATTAGGTTATTCAAAAATGCACCAATGATTAGAAAAAACAAAATCATGAGGATTATATGCATAAACCCTAAATTTTGAAATTTAGGAAAAACTTGTGATTCAAATTGAAAGCTTAAATCTTTCTGAAAACCCATAACCGATTATCAATATATAATAATATTTATATGCAATAAACCCTTTTTATCTAGCCAAGAACCCTAAAAAATTGAAAATTTGAAAAAAAAAACATGATTCAAATTGAAAGCTTGAATCTTTCGAAAACCCATAACCGATTATCAATATTAGCATCGATTGATTCAAGTTTATATAAATAAAGCGACGAACTTGATCAAAATGTAACACGGATCTTCAAACTCATAGGTAGAAGCAGAGAGGAAGAGTCAAAGTCATCGTCTTGACGTCAATAGAATTTTTTTTAAAAAAATTAGCAGCAAATTCAATTCAACCCCAAATCAAAAGACCCGAGAAATCGCCGGTGAAGAATCAAAGTCACATACACACATTAATGTAAAGTAAACAAACAAACGCAAACGCACGAATATAGTAACCAGGAAGAGAGAGAGAGAGAGAGAGAGATGTATACGAACCAGAGAAACGGCGACGTTTGAGGGAAACTCTGAACACTGTATCGAAGACTGAATTGAACAGAGAGAGATATTAGATTGAGAAACGGATGAGAAGGACAAGGGAGAGAAGAATCTGGGTTTTGTATAACAATGAAAGTTAAAGAAGGGTTCCGTATTTATATGGTTTTAATTAGAAGAAGAAGATATTATTATATGCTTTGAACTCGATAACGCAAAAGATATCCGAATGACGTGGCAATGTAAAAGATTCGCCGGTTTTTTTTGGTAATTTACTTATTTTAAGATTAAAATCTTTATTATTAACCACACAAGTCATTAAGCCCGTAGACATTTTTGTTCTCGGGACTACGAAATCCATTTGTATTAAATACGAGACCATCTCCGACCCACCTATATTTCTGCTTCTATATTTTTCTCTAAAAATTAGAGAAACTATATTATAAAGATGAAAATGCTCTAATATATGCATTTATAATATAATTCATCTATTTATAGGGAAAAATATAGAAATATGATATTTCTACTTCTAAATATAAAGGCAAAAATTAATTTTCCTCTGAAATAGATGAATTCTATTTTATAGACATACATCGAAACATTTTCAACTCTATAATAGAAATTTCTATTTTAAAGAAAAATATAGAAGTGTACCATGTTCTATAGTAACGAATTGATTCTATTGGCCACTGGTTTTGGCCTATCACTCATGTGTCTTGTGATAACTTTCTCTTTTTTTGTGATAAGATGATAAGTCTGTTGTGATTACTTACTTATCTTATTTAATTGACTGACAAAAAAAAATACTATAATTTATAGAGTATTTGTATTTAAGAAGTTGTCTGGATGGATAAAAACGATCGCACCAATCTTGTTTCCAATTTTTTTTTTTTAAATGATAAATAAATTCAGCAAAAATCACCTTTTGATTATGCGTAACGGTCGTGGCACGACACGCACAAGTGTTCAATCGCTTTTTTAGGTGCATTCACCAAACTTTTTTCTTTCGTCATAAATGTTAGATCGTATAGAAATAAATGTGATTTTGTACAATATGAATCTATAACTAGTCAAAAAATTATTGTGAATGATTCATAATCCATAACTTCTTCTGAATGTTGACTAAGTACGATTGTTGCAGCTATATATATCTGGCCCTGCCATATTGGCCCCTTAATGTCAATGTTCCCTATGAATTAACAAACAGATTATTGATCGTTCAAACGTATTGAAAACAAATATTATACTCTATCCGTTTCACAATGTAAATGTAAGTAATTTAGACTAAAAACACTAATATTAAAAAAGTTGGTACTTTAAAAAAATAATATTTAATTAATTAGTTCAACCAATTATAAAAAATTGATATTATTTGATTGGTTACACTATATCCAATAAATGTAAAAGTTATCTAGATATTTGAAAACTACTTACATTTTGAAACCAAAAAAAATTCCTTAAACTACTTACAATAAGAAACGGATGGAGTATATCTTAGACCAAAAAATATACTTCATCTGTTTCAAAATAGTTGATGGTTTAATTAAATGCACATCAATCAATACATTCACTTTTTATCTAAAAAGTAGCATTAAAATATAAAATTAAATTAATTCAACCAATCATAAAAAAAAACTATAAAACATCATTGGTCACACCGTTTTCAATAAAACTAAAATTAATATAAAATATCAAAATATCATGTATTTTGAAACATCAAAAACTCTCCAAAACGTCTTCTATTTTAAAACGGAGGGAGTATTATATATCTGTGAGGTGTTAAACCTAGAAGCATAAATTAAGAAACAGTGAAAAGCGATGATTGGGTAGACTGAAGTGAGAAAAGGACTTATGAGAGGGCTCGAAGATGGCTCTGTTCACGCTTGTCAACCTTCACAACTAACGATGCTTCTCATCAAACAATCTCACGAGACACGCTGTTTTGCTTTGTGGGCCTTTCTTCTTATTAATATACTACTCCTTATGCTCAAAACTGGTTTAATTAATTAATTAGTAGCCAAAGAATCTTGTTTTTTTATCTTTTCACTCAAAAACATTTGCTATTTTTTTTGTCAACAGTAATAAAATTACATCGAAACGGTTTATTTAGACAACTAAATCAGTAGTATATAATATCTTAGTTATGAAATTATTTAAATTTTTTACGCCGGCAAAAATCACATTTGTTGACTCGTAATCAAAATTGACATTTGGAAGTTGCGAATCCTACAGTACAATATGCCTTTTAAAATTAAGAAAAATGCATTTAGCATAGAAAAATGTTTTCCTAGAAGGAAATAAATATTGAGTTTTGATATAAGATAAATCGAATCTACAAAGTTGTAATTTATTATTAACATAATCACTACACAAACCTTGCGTATTTGCACCAAACTTGTTTTTTTCTTTATAGTTTCTTTGCTTTTCTTTTAAGGTTATTCGTATTTGTTCACAACAGTATCTTATAAAAACAAAATACAATAATTGTACTCACCATTACCAAGCTATGTTAACGAGTAAACGAGTTAAGATAGTTATTTTATATTTAAAAACTCATCAGATGTTAGTTTACAAAAAAAAAAAAAACTCATCGGATGTTTTGAGGCAGCATAGCTTCTAGAAATGTGAGAGACACATTTTTTTATCATTCTAGATTAGTATATATTGCAAAGGTTATGTTCATGTATTGAAACGCTTTTATAATTCCATTGCTTCTAGCTCTGTGTCTGTGTGAAAGTGGTGATTAGACGCCAAAAACAAATGATTTATGGAGATTTCTTGTATCATGGTTAATTGTCTTGGCGCGTAGAGATTTGTTTCTTTATTAATATCCTATAGAAATAATTGGTGTGATAGGTTCGAATTCAATTCAGTACCATCCGATTCACATTATTCTCTTTCTGTAGACTAGTACCAATCTACATCTATCCTCAAAGTTCAACACGTGAATGTCATTCAATTATATATATTTGTTAAGAATATTAGCATAATTAAAGCTTTAAGTATTCATCATGTTGATTCTAACAAAATTGCAGAAACATATCTATCATCTTTTTCAGGATGCAGCATGTTTGGTATGAGAATATGGCAGACACTCGTCATCAAATGATTAAAACAATGTCCGCTTGTTGATTCTAAGTATGCATTATCAAACATGGGATACAAGTCAAGAACCTAAAAGAGGGGTAGGTGTAACGAAGACGTCTTATATTGACTTGCTTTTTCCAATATATTTCACACTTGTTCTAATTTTCGGTCATGATGATACTTCTGTTCCATTTATATATGTTCTGTGACTTTTAAAGGCCACGAAGTTTCATAGAAATAAAAAGATCACGGAGAAGCATTTATCAAAAAGCTCAATGATAATGTTATAAAATCGGAGGGTTGGGAAGTTGCTTATGCCCTTCTTTTGACTTTAGCTTCGGCTTAGAATAATTCTCCAAACATATCTTTAGCGTATGTCTCAGTAAAACATTATAAATAGAGGACGGCAACAACAACAACAAAAAACATTAATCTTATAAATCTGTTTCGAAACATAATCAACAATCAAGACTTCACCACATAATTGCATCCGAACCATATCCTAAAACTATGATGAAATTCATTTGGTCTACATATCGAACTATCAATGACTCTAATTTGCTTTTCACATCAAATGATATTCACTGGTGTATGCCAACTTTTGTAATTCATATCATTTTTTTGGTCAAACACACATTCATTTCATAGAAAGTCTACACTCCATTAACGGAGGATGAGTTTAGCAATGAAAAGACTGATTTTGCCACCATATCACCGTCACATTATTTAAACGAGATACATACAAAAAAGAAACTACATCAACTGAAGAACTAAAGTGGTAGATGTCGAATAAAATGTTGAACAATGCTGGAACCGATCCTCTTTCCTTCAAATTCATATCATTAAATACCTTCATATATAAGAACAAGTCAAGGTACAATATGAATCAAGGTCAAACTGTAGTAGAAAATAATAAGAAGGAAACGATCAAAGTTTTATTCTCAATATTCTGATATCATGAGTAGAAGAGAACGATCAAACTCTTTCTTTGTGTTGCACTAATCCTCTTATATATGAAGAGGTTCCTGTTTTGTACAATTGTAAATTTGATTACATTGGTTATGACTAAACCAATTATATTCTATTCATATACATTTAATAAGTTTCATAATAGCGTTTTTAGGTATCTATTACTTCTGGTTTTTCTTAAGCAGATAAAAAAACGAGAATGAAAGTGACCATACGTCAGTTTGCTTGGTAATGCTACGGTATGAATATGATTTTACAGTCCCTTTACTATACTTGAAATTCTATATACAAATGAGTTAATATATGATCTTCCCCAGTTTCCAAGCCAAGTTGACTAAAAACTACGTTTTTTTTTGTCAACGACTGAAAACTACGTCAAAATGAAATTATGGTGAAGATTTGGGATACAAACCGAAATGATTGGGCCGAGTATAATTTCTCCGAACTGACAGTTGTATGTGGTCCGGTCCGACCTGAGTCTAGCCAGGTTTAAAGACATTTTGAATTTTTTTCTTGGCAGTCTTATAATTTAAAACAAAATCTTTACGTACTAATCAAATGATTATCTTCCTATGACTTTTTGTTTACATTATCCACCAAAATAAAACAATTTGAGTTCGGTGGAGTCTTGTCCTAACCGTGAATCAACTCTTACAAAGAATATTCATCAGTCCAAGAACAATCAATTCTTTTTGGCTTTCGTTCAGTTTGTCCCACATAACATCCTTATCCATAAACTGGATACGCATGAAGCATGGTGAGACTTCAGAAACGTAAAAACATATTTCGCTTCGTGGATCAATAAAGAGCTTTTCCAATTCTAAATTCTCATTATTTAGTCCCTTTACGTAGAACAAGCTCTCGCAGAATACAATATTCAATGCCTAGAGTTTTTGAGCTTGTGACCAAACCTTAACGTGTGTTCATCAAAAAGGTTACAGAACTGAACACTCTTCAGATCTCTGGATTACATCATTGTTTACTTTATTTTCACACGGTTCCATTAATCTAGACTTTGATGTCTTTAACGGAGCAAGCTGACGGTGAAAATAATAATAAAAACATGAGATCATATTATTTATCCATGTCTATATGTTCAGTGATGAAGAAAAGATACAGCAGAAGAAGCAGATAGCTATAAAGAAAGCGCCAGTTACAGAGAGAATGAGAATACGGAACAGAGGGAGAGAGAGAGATCATACAGACTCACAATCTCATTGCAAGAACTTGTCAATGCTAGACGTGAGTGTGGATTTGGGCACTGCACCTATGATTGCGTCCTTCTTCTCGCCATCGACAAAGATCATGATCGTTGGGATGCTTCTAACATTGTACTTGCTTGGGGTTGAAGGAGAGTCGTCGGTGTTTAGTTTGTAGAACTTGACCTTCCCGGTGTACTGTTGTGCTAGCTCATTAACGAGCGGGTCAATCATTTTGCAAGGTCCACACCATGGTGCCCAGAAGTCGACAAGCACGGGTCCGTCCGCCTCGAGAACCAGAGAATCCCACGTCGAGTCGTTCACTATTGAAACTACTATGATAACATCAAAATTAACAAAAATAAACAATAACTTGTCAATTCAGATTCATGAATGGAAAAGCAAAATAAGTTATAGCAAAAAAAAAAAAAAAAAAAAAAAACTTGTCAATTCAGAATCATGAATGGAAAAGCAAAATAAGTTAGACAATATATTGAAAGGACATGGACAACACTTTGCTAAGTTAACCAGCGCGACAGCTGAAAACCATTAATCCATCTTTGGTCACATGAGTCGTTGACTATTGAAACTACTATACCATCAATAAACAAAAACAAAAACAACAACTTATCATTTAGAATCATGGGTGAGAAAGCAAACTAAATCAGTCAAGACTCAAGACGATATCAAAACTTAAAAGGATAACACTCTGGTTAAGACAGCTGAAAACCATTCATCAAATCAATCTCTGGTCACATGGGTATGTTGCATTAAACCCATATCTTATATAATTCCAATCTAGAAGTGCAAAATTTGATCTAAACATGATAATATCCGTGAATAAAGCACAAACAGAATGAAGTTTGTGTGATTCAAAAACAGTCCAAGTGAAGGCTAATTCTTCGTTTTAAACTGTCTAATATCTTAAAAATGTAAATAACTAAGCACTTTCTTGTCCTAAATATGTGTGTGATCCGATCCAGTCCACACAAAGCTGAGTAGGTAGGCAAAATAATCTCATAGGTTTCTTATACTTGCTAACTCTAAAGCAAGACATGTTAACTCTAAAGCACAGAATCTCCATTGCACATGACTCAGTGCACTGTCTTGTCCTCAATGTGTGTGATCCAGTCCATAGATAGCTGAGTAGATAGGCAACATAATCTGTATACTTACAAATTTATGAAAAAAGAGTATACATTTTCTCTTGCTCCCTACATATCCACTAAAACAAGAGAGACCCCAAAACGCAACTCTCTTCAACATTTCAACACGCAAAACGACATGAACTTGTTCATCTCAACAGAAAACCTAAATTCCAGCAGGGAAACGCTCTCTCTCTCTCTAAAGAAACGTGTTCATCACACATCTCCTCAACATAAACAACTAACAACAAAGCGGAAACCAAATCGAACAAGGAAAGAGATGTTAACATACTGTCAGTAGTGGTTTCCTGAGCTTCGCAGACGACGACGCCTCTTCGCAATCGAGAAACCCTAGGTTGGATCGAGGTCAACGAGGACGGCGACTGAGAAAGACGGATTCTCAATCCTCCTGATTCCGGCGACACGGCGAAGAGACGGCGAGATGAGAGTGAGGAGGATGCGGCTTTGGTCTCTGAACGGAGAGAAAGGGGAGGGAGAGAGGTACAGATGAAAGCAGCAGCCATGGCTAAGAGAAGAGAAAGCGCAACAATAATATCCAGATAATAAAAATGAAAAACATATATAAATGCTTCTTTTAAAAAAAAATATACGGAAATGATTTGTTTATTCGAAAATAATAAAAAGAATAATTGTTAGGCAAATTAAAAAATATATATATTTTTGAAGCTTTTTATTGGTTGAGATTGATTTTTTTAGATATATCAGAAAAAGCTGTATGTCTGTGGAGAAACAATATGTTAATGGGCCTTGTATCCAACATAAGCCCATCTATGCATGCGTTAATCCAATAAAAGACATGGTTAACCCATTGGCGAAAATAAAAAACATGGTAATGCGTTGGTGGTAAACTTTTCTACTGATTGCTGCCGCTCTATTAGTATTTGGCAGTGATAATGTATATACACAACCTATTACCTTAGAGCCTGTAAAGCTTATTAAGACGATTCTTTAGATATCAAAAATATATTAAGAATGTAATGGCATCCATTTCGAAAATTTGGTCAAGTCCTAAAGTTTTGTGGTGCAAGGTTCAAACTTTTGAATCTGCAATTGTGTTTGTTAGTAAATGCCATACATGTCAAACAAATTATTATTTACATGCAAAAAAGACAGCATGGGTTCGTTTGCTCATTGAGTCTTTTTTTTTTTTTTTTTTTTTTTGTTTAACCAGGTGTTGGCCTTGCGGCCCACCACCTAGGCCCGGCGCCAGCCTTTGTATGTACTTTTTTACGGGTCCTGGACACGCTTCCCCCTCCACGCGAGTCGAACAGCCGACCTCCCTTCCCCAAGGAGGTAGTACCACTGGACTACGAGGTCCTGAGTTGCTCATTGAGTCTTTGTAGACTTAAACAGCCTAACTCGTTTAATAACCAGCCTAACATGCTTCTAAGGGTGTGGTCTTAACACATCTTAACTTTTTTTTTTGCTTCAAATATCAATTGGCATTCTTAATCAGCAAAAATATATGTAACTAGTCTACATCTCTTGTGTTAATATGCATGATCTTCGTATGTGCACGTGCCCCCGACTACTTTATAAATACTACTTAGTTAGGCGTGTCATTATGATGATCGTGGAACAACCGGTGAACATGTACCGGTTATATCGAGTTTATTACAGTGTTCGAATCTACCTCGTTGCTTTTTACTTATATGATTATTTTTCTGTTACCATATTTTGCCTTTCTTTGTTTGTCTTTTCATAGTTCTTTCTATTGTAATTTATATTTCATTTTAGATATCAACTTTTTAGCACATTTTAAGTCCGTATTTTAGTAGTAGACATTAGCAATTGCTAATAAAGAAATAAAACTAATTAATCAATTCATTTTTATTTAATATTTTAGAGTTTAGTTCCTTATGATATGATGACTATAAAATGTTATGTATGTTGATATGGTGTTATGTGTGTGTAAATTTGAAGACTAATTTTTATATATATTCATATTAAGGATTCGATTGGTAATGACTGTATCTTTAAAATTTTTGCTGTAGTAAAAAATATGTAGATTTTTTTATTGTGGCTTTAAATTTTATTGATGTAGAATTTTATGGAAAGCACTAAAAAATTGTTTTGGATATTTGGCTCTGCAGAGCACTTGTACAGCTGTAGGTTATTTCAAGAGCTGTGGTTTTAAAAAAAAAATTAAACCTTGATTACTCTGAATTTGGTGCTGTAAAAATAAATATGGCTGTGGACAGCACCTACACCAACTACCGATCACCCCCTAATTCTAATTGTAATAGTATGCTGTTGAGATTAGTTACATTTGTAAAACAATTAATAATTATAAAATTATTTTATAAAATTTGTTCTGAGTTGAACTACATTAAATTTTATTATTTTCTTGCAGTTTTTAGTTAATTTTTAATGATTAATAGTTTATAATAATTTTAAATATATTGTTATTTACTTTATATGAATTAATTTAATATTATTTATTATATCTATTAGTTATGTGTCCCCGTCAAATAATCGGTCTGAATCCACCACTGCTCGCGTTCGTCCACGTCGTGACAGCTAAATCTTGGTAGTTGGTAGACATTTAAAATCAGTTTCTACAATTGGATTTCATTTCTAACGTATGGGAACATTCTATCTCTATCTTTTTCATGTGAAAACAGTTTAAATAGGTCACCCACTACATTTTTTTGTTCTGTATTTCACTGACTTTTGCCACTAAAAGCAATGTTAGATTGATAGTTGAGAGGAACCAAGATTCATATTAGATATATGGAAAATCATTTTACCTAAAAAAAATAAACGACTTTGTAGACAATTTTTATTGCTGGTAAGTGGTAACTATCAATTTAATTTGGACAAAAAAAGAAATATATAAATATATTCGATGTGTATATAAAAGAGTTATTCGATTTCATTATTTCAAATTCGATATCTTTAAAAAAATATATATATATTGTCAAGTTATATTATGTTTTTAAAATAAAAAAATGTAAAAAAAAAAAGTAAAAAATTAAAAAAATATATTTTTAGCGTCGTCAGCAAAACACTAAATCCTAAATCCTAATCTCTAAACCCTAAATCCTAAACCCTAAACCATTGGGTAAACCCTAAACCCTTGGGTAAACTCTAAACCCTTTGGTAAACTCTAAACCCTTGGGTAAACCCTAAACCCTTAAAAAAATGTAAAACCCTTTGGTAAACTCTAAACCCTTGGGTAAACCCTAAACCCTTTGATAAATCTTAAACTCTAAATAAAAACACTAAACCCTAAAACTCTAAACCCTAAATCCTAAACCCTAAACCCTTGAGTGTTTTAGTGTTTAGTGATTTTGATTTAGAATTTAAGATGTATCATAGAGTTTAGGGTTTACCCAAAGATTTAGGGTTTAGGGATTATGATTTAGAGTTTATTGTTTTACCGACGACATTAAAAATATATTTTTGTAATTACTACTATTTTTTATTTATTTTCTTTTATCTTTTAATTTTAAAAAGATAATATAATTTGACAATATTTTATTTATTTTTTTTAAAGATATCGAATATGAAATAACACAATTCTATTGGTCGTTGAACCTAGAGTTTCACCCTAGGGTTTGAACCCAACAATAAGTTTAATAAGTTTATATAAAATGTCAACGTATACCAGCCCACCAGACGAAAGCACATAAGTTAGGACAACGGCTCACTGAAAAAAAGATATATTTGTGTATCGTGATGTCATCTACTCACAAAATGTATACTATAGTATTTCCCTATAAAATATATATTTCACATTGAATTCTAGGATAGGGTTTGAATCAGCCCTGTTTGCATCAAATCAATTGATATGTTGTCCCTTAACTAATACTAGATTTGGATAGGGTATTAATTTCATGTTTATATATATTTTACATAATTAGAATATATTTTTTAAGTTACTTATATATTTAAACGTTTATATATAATTATTTTAAATATAACAATTTGATAGTTTTCATGCTGTAAGTTAATTGATTATTTCAAATCATCACATATATTTGGTATTTTTTATTATATATATTTTAAAATTATTTTTTATTCAATTATTATGATTCTGATCCATAATTCAAAGCGCTAGATTTCCTTTATCAATATTTTTTATGTTTATTCATTTAAGATAATAATTATATATATATAAAATTTTAAGATAAGTTAATTTTATACATGAATTATCTAATTTATAATGTTACCCCGTTCTACCAACATTTTATATTTCTAGCATAAATTTTTAATGTTTATGAAAATAAAATATATTAATTTATCAGTTTAAAATAATTTTATCATATTTAGTTAAATACAATGTTTTATTTTAAAATGATAGATATATCTATAATAATAGTAAAATTAGTAAAATATAATGTTTATAAAAGATAACTGAGTATATAAATATATATATATTAATGTATAATAACATTAATTTCATTACTAATTACAAAATTAATGAAAATATTTATATACAATTTTTGATAATTAAGATATTGTTATAATGTTTTTCAACACATTTGTTAAAAAAATTAAATATATATATTTATATTTTAAATTAAAAGATATCAAATTATATTATGATTTAAGTAGTTAAAAGATTATATATTAGCATTAAAAAATATATTTAATAAAAAATTTAAATGATGATCCAAATAAAAATATCACACATGATTCAAGGTGAATTTGTTAATCAATCCGGGTTTTTAGGAGTCGATGTTATATTAGGAATGATATATTTTTAATCCATATTATTAGTAATAAATGAATGATAACTGATTTCTAGTGATGGTCCATTTTTTTAAAAATCGCGCATGAATTAAGGTTGTGACTTCTGTTTTAATATATAAGATATATTAACCCCTATATAAATTATATTGTAGAGAAAATACTAAAACCAACTAAGAATCTAATATAATGAGTTTCCTAAGAAAATAAAAACATTATGCGTGTTTGATGACAAACAAAACAATACATAAAAAATGAAGAAAAATAATGTTTGTTAAAAAAAAGAATTGAAGAAAATAGAGAAAATGCATTTTTAAGGAACAAACTAAGATTGCACATTAGGTCTTTCTACAAGATAATTAAACTATATACATTCACTTTTATGGCTACACGTGTCATAAAGAGAGCAAGGAAAGGTACGTAGTCGTGTGCTGAAAATCGGACGATGACGGTGAATATAGTTGAAAAGCTCAACTAACAACACATTTCACTCAGCTAATATATATCTTGTTTATTACCAATACATTTATTTCATGAACTCATGTGTTTGTGTTCTTCCCTTCATGAGCTATATTTTTGTGTTTTCATTTTTCTCTGTTCCATATAAAATTAAAATAAACTAGATTGTTATTGATCGATCTATGGCGAAGTTGACAAAGAGAATAGGTGCGCTTGTGCTGCGGTTAGCGGCCTTTGGGGCGGCTCTCGCTGCTTTGATAGTTATGGTCACTAGCCGCGAGAGAGCTTCCTTCTTTGCCGTCTCTCTTGAAGCTAAGTACACCGATATGGCCGCCTTTAAGTATGTTAAATGCAAACAAAAATCAATTATGTTCATCTCATAAGTTATGTGAATATTTTTAGCTAGTAATTGGGTATAACATGTTTTGTAGGTATTTTGTGATCGCAAACGCTGTCGTGAGTGTTTACAGCTTTCTAGTTCTGTTTCTTCCTAAGGAGAGTTTACTGTGGAAGTTCGTCGTCGTCTTGGATTTGGTAATAATTGGTTTATTGTTTTTAGTACTTCTCTTCGTTCATTAATTCATTTGCATTCTATCTCTAAGCATAGTTTTTTCTAAAGGTAATATTATTGTTGATATCTAGTAGTTTGATGTGTTCAGAGGAATAAAAGCATTTTTATTGGTGAAATGCTGAAAAATAATAAAATGTTGATTATTATAGTTGAAATAAACAATTTTTTTTTAGAAGAACAAAAATCACAATATTATATTTTGCATGAGAGTTTTTTCACGAAATTCTCATATTTCCTCTTATTATCATTTATCGTTGAGATACTTTCTAAGAACTCTTTACACTACAAGAAAACAGGGGGATTCTGATGGCCGAAATCGTCGGAAATTCGTCGGAATCGGTCTATTCTGACGAATTTCCGACGAACCCGTCCGTCGGTATCGTTTCGTCGGAAAAAAAAAATT
>NC_027756.1:1633283-1635767 GCF_000695525.1 Brassica oleracea var. oleracea
CGTCGGAAAATACCGATGGAATTCCGACGACTTTGCTGTTAATCGGAATGTCGTCGGAATTCCGTCGGAATATACCGACGAACTTCCGACGACTACAACGGTTACATTTTTTATCGGAATGTCGTCGAAAAGTCGTCGGAAAATTCCGACGAACCGTATGTCGTCGGAATTCCGTCGGAAATGGCCGACGGAATTCCGACGACTTCATTTTTTTGGATTTGGTCGGAAATTTGTCAGTATTCCGTCGCAAATGTCCGACGACCTTGGTGTCCGTCGGAACCTCCGTCGGAATTCGGTGTGTTTTCTTGTAGTGTTAATGGAGATGTTCTAGTAAATTAATCTTTGAATGGAAAGTTAAAACATGCACTTTCAAAAAAAAAAGGTTAAAACAAATAAACTTGAATGTAATGTGTCTTAGTCACACGCTTTATTATAGGTTGTCAGGTGACGACTATATCAACATACATACGAATTGTCACATTAACTTTTGACCGTTTTGGTGAATGTATTGGAGTTGATGACAATGCTACTAACGTCAAGCATATCAGCGGCGTTAGCGGTGGCGCAAGTGGGAAAGAAAGGAAACGCAAACGCAGGTTGGCTTCCAATTTGCGGCCAAGTTCCAAAGTTTTGCGATCAGGTCACCGGAGCTCTCATTGCCGGCTTCGTCGCGCTCGTCCTCTACGTCTTGTTACTCTTATACTCTCTTCACTCCGTCGTCGATCCTTTTCTTCTCCAGAAATCTTGAATCTAACTTCTTTTCCCACTCAGTATCAGTTAATATACGTTTCAATATCTATATTATACGTCGTTTGTGTATTGTATTTATATGTTTTCTGTTTTATATGTCGAGATTGTCATAGTATTTCATTTTATGGACTAATTAACATTATAGACTGAACCAACTCTCGTAAACTCTTACTCATGAAAAAATATATATCAATGCTTCATATGTACATCTATCAATCATTTGATTCGTATTTTATTATAGTATCAACAAATTTGTGATACAAACCTAAACATGTGCAATAACTTCAGCGAACGAAATGGATATAGAGACATCTTCCCCTAGCTATGGAAATGAGTATTTGATCAGAACGTAATTGCACGTGTTAGCTAGTCATTTCTCTCAGTGTAACAAAACACCATTTATGAAAAAACACTGAGCATGGGCAAGTTTCGTCTTCACCTCCGTTAATCTTTTGCATCGTAAAAACAATCGATGTTACAAAACATGTTTTGTTTTAACGTTGCAAAAATGTCAGGCTGGATTTGAATGTCATGTTATGCCGACTTTACTAGTTTGTGTAACCAACTAAACTGTTAAAATATGCGTAATTACAAAACTGTCAGATTTAGTTTCACAAAATCTAGTAACTTCATGTACCATAAACCGTGATATTCGAGCTGATATTTCAAATATATAATTACCTTCAAAGTTCGTGTTCTCAAATGATTAGATTATATCTTTTGATTGTCTGTAAAGACAAAAACTGAATTGGGATATTATAATCTTTCGGCAAGAAAAATATATAATACTAATTTCAGAAAGTATTATGTTGAATTGTTGAGCACCAAATACACATAAACCGGCAGATATGGACATGTTTACGTGGGATCACTGGGATGGAAGTTTTGCTTCTGTATTGGTATCGCGAACCGGTTTGTAGTAGCGAAAATAACATTATCATTTTCAGATTTCATCATCGTCAAATTCAACGTTACATTTGAACAGGCTTGTAGTGAATGCACATGTGGCATGTGTAAAAGATAAAGAAAATTGTGAGCCTTTTTGTTAATACGAAAAAGCCAAAAACATTATTATTTCCATCATCGGCAAATTTAATGTTAAATTTGCTCCACATCATTCAGAGGGTATATGTATATTTTTCTAATGCTTCGGTGAAGCACATGCGACCATTTGTTGCGTCAGAAGTCAGAACAAAAGGAAGATTCCATCTAATGGATTATAATCCCACATGCCCATTTTTAAACTATACAAAATAACTTATAATAGTCCCATAAGAGCATTAAGATAAACTGAACCAAAAAATATCTCGAATGCTGGTGAATCTAGTCTCGAATGCTGCTGAACACTCCTGATATTAGAATTTGGCAGAAAATATTCATACTAATAACAATAAATACATTTCAAAAAAAGAAAATAGTAGTAAATAAAAACAATTAATATGTTATATTATTGTTTCTCTGAGCTGTTACCATCACATTAACAATTTACATTCTATCCTTTTGATGAAAAATATTATAAAATGTTAAAAGAAGTTATTAGAAAAGGAGAAGGAAACAGGGGGAGAGCATGGAGGGGTCCCATGTGTGTTTCGAAAAGCAGCAAACATGACTTTGTAAAGTCTTGTTTTAGCGTCCAAAGCGGTCTCACTCGCCGTTCAGCGAGCTTTAGCTGTTAAATTTTCTTGAAATAAATCGCTCTACTTGTTTTTTTTTTTTTTTTTTTTTTACCTGGGG
>NC_027756.1:1635781-1651175 GCF_000695525.1 Brassica oleracea var. oleracea
TAACCCGGGCCTATGGAAGGGCCCAGACTAATCCCCAAGGGGAGGTGCAGCCCACGGATAGATCCTCTCTCTGGGTATGCAAATGGACCCTAAAGCATGGACTCATATCCGTGTGGGGTGTCCAGAGACATCATGAGGTAGTTCCTTCCAGCAGGGTTCGAACTCGCAATCTGGGTGCAGGAAGGAGCCCGTCCTTACCATTGGGCCATGATGTTTTTTATTTTTGTTTCTTTCAAGTTTTCAACCCACTTGTATTAATAACAATAATGATATTGCTAATCTTGAACAAATCGTGGATTGTCTTTTCTTCCAATGATATCATCCTTAGTCAAAAGTCAAAACATCTCAAATTAAATAAGTATAGAGTTGTGAATTTTTTAAAAAGTATAGAGTATATAAAATTAGCATTTGCGAATGTTTTTAAAAGTTTGGCGTTTGTATGGATCACTGTCAGTGTCATGAATCATTCGGTGACTGCAAAATTTTATATGACAAAAAAAAAGAGAGTTGATACTTACCATTCTCGATATTTTGAAATTTTTTTCGTCGTTAATACAAACTCAACATTTTCGAAATCTTGGATTAAAAATAAAAAATATGGACAAAACGGTACTTATTAATTAATTATGTACTAGCGTCTTGACATTATTAATATAGATATAATTATAAGAACAAGAAACGTATATGCACAAACCCTCAAACCAAATTTAAATAGTGTTACAAAACAAGGGATGTACTTGTTATGAAAAATTAATATATAACCATTCTTAACATTTTTTACCTAACCCTTAAACTTTATAAATAAAAATACGTAATATCCCGATAGAAATATTTTAAAATTTTGATTTGATTATTTATGTTATCAAAGTGCATTTATTTTTTCGGTCACGTATATATTTAAAATTTCAACATTAAAAGTGTTTAAGATGGAGTAGTGAAAATATAGACGACCTACCATAAAATTATTTGTGATATCATTTGAATAAGACTAAAACACGGACAAAAATAATATAGTGATTGCATTGTTATTAAACAATTATTTGGATTTGAAAAGAAATAACTCATTGAATGAAGCCTATGAACCGAGTAAACGGACGTGGATAGCCTAAGCGGTTGGACCGTACAAAATTTATGACCAACAAGAAAATGAAATTGATTTTTTTTTTGACGAAAAAATGAAATTGATTTTAGAAAGTAACAAAATGGTTCCCGATTTCAATACTTCAATGTTTTTTTATGCCGACTTTCTTTTCCTCTTTTACTTGCATGATAAGGAAACGAGAGAGGTTGAAGAAACAAAGAAACTTCCTAAGCATTTAGAAATGTATCTTCAAAAAATCTAGTATTTACCAAGTAAAATCATTCAAAATAAGGAAAAAAAGAAGAATCTATTTCCCAATTTGGTTTTCACCGAAAAAAAAATTGTCTTAATAAAATCTTAATGCACCAAATCATATAAGAACTTTATTTGACCATTGTCATTAGTTTTTTCTTTATGGTAATGGATCTTCAAATAATTTAAATTAAATTAAAAAAAAAAAAGAGAAACAAAAACGCGGAAAGGAGAGCCCAAATCGTCTCCGTCTGTCATTGTCGCAGTCTCTCACAGCTAAATAAAAGAGAAAAACAAATCGCAACGCTTCAATATCTCTCTCCCAATCGTTTGAATCAGTCTTCCTCATCACAATCCCCCAAAGATCCACCACACATGCTACTATGAGCCTCCGCCACCGCACCGTCCCCTCTCAACCCGGACGGCCCCCGGCGGCGGGCGCAATCGACGACGAGCCCTACAACATCATCCCCGTCAACAACCTCCTCGCCGACCACCCCTCCCTCCGCTACCCCGAGGTCCGCGCCGCCGCCGCCGCCCTCAAAACCGTCGGAGACCTCCGCCGCCCCACCTACGTCCAATGGCGCCCCCACTACGACCTCCTCGACTGGCTCGCCCTCTTCTTCGGCTTCCAGAAGGACAACGTCCGCAACCAGCGCGAGCACCTCGTCCTCCACCTCGCCAACGCCCAGATGCGCCTCACGCCGCCGCCGGATAACATCGATTCCCTCGATCCCGCCGTCGTCCGCCGTTTCCGCCGCAAGCTCCTCGGTAACTACTCGAGCTGGTGCTCGTACCTCGGGAGGAAGTCGAACATCTGGATCTCGGATCGGAACCCCGATTCGAGGCGGGAGCTTCTCTACGTCGGCCTCTACCTCCTCGTGTGGGGAGAGGCGGCGAATCTTAGGTTTATGCCTGAGTGTATCTGTTACATCTTCCACAATATGGCCTCGGAGCTTAACAAGATCCTCGAGGATTGCCTCGACGAGAGCACGGGGCAGCCGTACTCTCCTAGAATCACGGGGGAGAATAGTTTCCTAAACGGCGTCGTTAAACCTATTTACGAGACGATCAAAGCTGAGATTAACGAGAGCAAGAACGGGACGGAGCCGCATTGTAAGTGGAGGAACTATGATGATATTAACGAGTACTTTTGGACGGATAGGTGTTTCAGTAAATTGAAATGGCCGATTGATTTGGGGAGCAGTTTCTTCAAGAGTAGTCGAGGGAGAGGCGTTGGGAAGACAGGTTTTGTGGAGAGGAGGACGTTCTTTTACCTCTACAGGAGCTTTGATAGGCTTTGGGTGATGCTTGCTTTGTTTCTCCAAGCTGCTATTATAGTCGCTTGGGAGGAGAAGCCGGGTGGAGGGTCGGTGAGGAGTCAGCTCTGGAATGCGTTGAAGTCGAGGGATGTTCGGGTGAGGCTTTTGACTGTGTTCTTGACGTGGAGTGGGATGAGATTACTGCAGGCTGTGCTGGACGCTGCCTCGCAACGGCCGCTTATTTCTAGAGAGACCAAGCGGCTGTTTTTCAGAATGTTGATGAAGGTTGTAGCTGCTACGGTTTGGATAATTGCTTTTATTGTTCTCTACACGAACATCTGGAAGCAGAGGAAGCAAGACAGGCAGTGGTCCAGAGCCGCGAATGACAAGATCTATCAGTTCCTTTACGCTGTGGTGGCTTTCTTGGTCCCTGAGATCCTGGCTTTGGCTCTGTTTATAGTCCCGTGGATAAGGAACTTTCTGGAAGAGACCAATTGGAAGATATTCTTTGCTTTGACTTGGTGGTTCCAGGGTAAAAGCTTTGTGGGTCGAGGTTTGAGAGAGGGGTTGGTGGACAACATCAAGTACTCGACTTTCTGGATCTTTGTCCTAGCAACGAAGTTCACGTTCAGCTACTTCCTGCAGGTTAAGCCAATGATTAAACCCTCGAAGCTGCTATGGAATTTGAAGGAGGTGGATTATGAGTGGCATCAGTTCTTTGGCAAGAGCAATAGGTTTTCTGTCTTGTTATTGTGGCTGCCAGTGGTGTTGATATACCTGATGGATATCCAAATTTGGTACGCGATCTATTCTTCGATTGTTGGTGCTGTTGTTGGGCTGTTTGATCATCTGGGGGAGATCAGGGACATGGGACAGCTTAGGCTGAGGTTTCAGTTCTTTGCTAGCGCTATTCAGTTCAACCTAATGCCTGAGGAACAACTCCTGAATGCTAGAGGATTTGGTAACAAGCTTAAGGACGCCATTCATAGGTAAGTCTATTGAAGCATGTTACTGATATTTCTATATAATTTATTATACAGAGTTTGTCTTTACAGTACAAGCTATAGGATTTTAGTTTTGTTAAAGAAGATTTCTCCGCAATGAACTCGACTTTTCACATTGTAATAACATTGCGTTTGTGTACTTTATGCAGATTGAAGCTGAGGTATGGATTGGGGCGGCCGTTTAAGAAACTCGAGTCCAATCAGGTTGAGGCTAACAAGTTTGCGCTGATCTGGAATGAGATAATCTTAGCTTTCAGAGAGGAGGATATAGTCTCTGATCGAGAAGTAGAGCTGCTGGAGCTGCCAAAGAATTCCTGGAACGTGACAGTTATCCGCTGGCCGTGTTTCCTGTTGTGCAACGAGCTTTTGCTTGCACTGAGCCAGGCGAAAGAGCTGGTTGACGCACCTGATAAATGGCTGTGGCACAAGATATGCAAGAATGAGTACAGGCGGTGTGCTGTGGTTGAGGCATATGAAAGCATCAAACATCTGTTGCTCTCAATCATCAAAATTGACACTGAAGAACATAAAATTGTTACAATTTTCTTTCAGATGATTGAGGTGTCTATTCAGGGTGAGCAGTTCACCAAGACCTTCAAAGTGGATCTTTTGCCAAAGATTTATGAGACACTACAGAAGTTGGTTGGGCTGTTGAATGATGAGAAAGTGGATGTTGGGCGAGTGGTGAATGGCCTGCAGTCTATTTATGAGATTGCAACACGACAGTTCTTCATAGAAAAGAAGACGACTGAACAGCTATCTACTGAGGGGTTAACTCCTCATGATCCAGCCTCAAAGTTACTGTTTCAGAATGCTGTTAGGCTTCCCGATGCAAGCAATGAAGACTTCTTCCGGCAGGTTAGGCGGTTACACACAATGCTCACTTCTAGGGACTCTATGCACAGCGTCCCTGTGAATCTAGAGGCGAGACGGCGGATTGCCTTCTTCAGCAATTCGCTCTTCATGAACTTGCCTCATGCACCTCAGGTGGAGAAAATGTTGGCGTTCAGTGTTATGACTCCATACTACAGCGAGGAAGTTGTATACAGTAAAGAACAGCTCCGAAATGAGACTGAGGATGGGATTTCAACCTTGTATTACCTGCAGACGATTTATGCCGACGAATGGAAAAATTTTAAGGAACGGATGCGTAGGGAAGGTATAAAGACAGATGTTGAGTTGTGGACAACCAAGCTGAGAGAGCTCAGGCTTTGGGCTTCCTACAGAGGTCAGACTTTGGCACGTACAGTTCGAGGAATGATGTACTATTACAGGGCTCTTAAGATGCTTGCTTTTCTCGACTCTGCGTCTGAAATGGACATTCGGGAGGATGCTCAGGAGCTTGGTTCAATGAGGAGTTCGCAGGGAAATCGATTGGATGGTGTTGACGATGTAAATGACCGATCTTCTCTAAGCAGAGCAACTAGCTCTGTGAGCATGCTGTATAAAGGCCATGAGCATGGGACTGCATTGATGAAATTCACATATGTCGTGGCGTGCCAAATCTATGGGTCTCAAAAAGCGAAGAAAGAGCCTCAGGCAGAGGAAATTCTGTATCTTATGAAGCAAAACGAAGCCCTTCGTATTGCATATGTGGATGAGGTACATGCGGGCAGGGGAGAGACTGAGTATTACTCCGTTCTGGTGAAATACGATCACACGTTGGAGAGGGAAGTGGAGATATTCCGTGTGAAGCTACCTGGTCCGGTGAAGCTGGGTGAGGGAAAGCCAGAGAACCAGAATCATGCAATGATCTTTACCCGTGGTGATGCTGTTCAGACCATAGATATGAACCAGGATAATTATTTTGAGGAGGCTCTCAAGATGAGAAATTTGCTCCAGGAGTTTAGGCATTATCATGGGATCAGAAAACCAACTATTCTTGGTGTCAGAGAGCACATCTTCACGGGTTCTGTCTCGTCTCTGGCTTGGTTCATGTCTGCTCAGGAGACAAGTTTCGTCACTCTTGGTCAGCGTGTTCTAGCCAACCCGCTGAAGGTCAGAATGCATTATGGTCACCCTGATGTATTTGACAGATTCTGGTTCTTGAGTCGAGGTGGCATCAGCAAAGCTTCTAGAGTTATAAATATCAGTGAGGACATCTTCGCCGGGTTTAATTGCACATTGCGGGGCGGTAACGTCACCCACCACGAGTATATTCAGGTAGGGAAATGTTCATCATTTGGATATTCTAACTAATTTATACATCGACAACAATACTATAATTCCCCTTTTTTGTTATAACCTTTTTGTGTGTGCATATGTATTCAGGTTGGGAAGGGTCGAGATGTTGGATTGAATCAAATATCAATGTTTGAGGCTAAGGTAGCCAGTGGGAATGGAGAGCAGGTTCTTAGCCGAGATGTGTACAGGTTGGGTCATAGGCTCGATTTCTTCAGAATGTTATCATTTTTCTACACAACGGTGGGGTTTTTCTTCAACACGATGATGGTCATTCTCACTGTCTACGCTTTCCTCTGGGGCCGGGTTTATCTTGCTCTGAGCGGTGTTGAGAAGTCCGCTCTAGCAGACAGCACAGACACCAACGCAGCGCTTGCTGTGATATTGAACCAGCAGTTCATCATTCAGCTTGGTCTCTTCACAGCTCTGCCAATGATTGTGGAATGGTCTCTCGAGGAGGGTTTCCTTCTCGCGATATGGAACTTCATTCGGATGCAGATTCAGCTTTCTTCTGTCTTCTACACATTCTCAATGGGGACCAGAGCTCACTATTTTGGCCGAACCATTCTCCACGGTGGAGCAAAGTACAGAGCCACTGGACGTGGATTTGTTGTCGAGCACAAGAGTTTCACTGAAAACTACCGTCTATACGCACGCAGTCACTTTGTGAAGGCCATCGAGCTTGGGCTGATCCTCATAGTCTACGCTACGCACAGTCCCATCGCCAAAGACTCATTGATCTATATAGCCATGACTCTCACCAGCTGGTTCCTCGTGATTTCATGGATACTAGCCCCTTTTGTGTTCAACCCGTCAGGTTTCGACTGGCTTAAGACGGTCTACGACTTCGAAGGCTTCATGAACTGGATCTGGTATCAAGGCAGAATCTCAACGAAGTCCGAACAGAGCTGGGAGATATGGTGGTATGAGGAACAGGACCACCTGAGAACCACCGGTATACCAGGAAGAATCATGGAGATAATCTTGGACCTTCGGTTTTTCTTCTTCCAGTACGGGATTGTATACCAGCTCAAAATCGCAAACGGATCAACCAGCGTTCTCGTCTACTTACTCTCATGGATATACATCTTCGCAGTGTTTGTGTTCTTCCTGGTAATCCAATACGCCCGTGACAAGTACTCAGCGAGAAACCACATACGGTACAGGCTCGTTCAGTTCCTCCTGATCGTGTTTGGTACACTGGTGATTGTTGCTCTCCTGGAGTTCACGCATTTCAGCTTCGTGGATATCTTCACGAGTCTTCTTGCGTTCGTCCCAACCGGCTGGGGAATCTTGCTGATCGCACAGGCTTTGAGGCCTGCGCTGCAGAAGATCGGGCTTATCTGGAACGCGGTTATCTCCCTTGCTCGGTTATATGACATACTGTTCGGGATAGTCATCATGGTCCCCGTAGCGTTCATGTCGTGGATGCCTGGGTTTCAGTCGATGCAAACGAGGATCTTATTCAATGAAGCTTTTAGCAGAGGGCTTCGTATCATGCAGATTGTCACTGGGAAGAAATCTAAAGGCGATGTCGAAGTTGAAAAAAGAAGGTAAAGCTTTTATAACTCGTGTTCTGTTTATGTTTGTTTGGAATCTTAAATTATAACAACACCAATGCAAAGCTTTTATAACTTGTGTAGGTCTTAAGGTATATGGTAACTTAAAAGTCGTTGGTTTTGCGGCGATGTGATCAGTTGGAGGTTAGTTTTCTCAAGACATGGAAGTTTTATAAGTTATTGCTTCTTGTGTGAAGAAGAAGTCATATACATCCATGTTTTGTTTTGTCTTCTTCTTAAAGCAGGTTTTTGGAGAGCTTTGGTTGAGGAATCTGGAAGTTAGATAATCTTTTAGTGGGGGAGACGCATATATATATACGTTTGTCAGTACTTTGTTAGAGTGTGTGGAAGTGGGGACGACTCTGATTCTGATTCCTTATGTGGTTATTGTCTGAAACGTTACAGCATTTTGTGAAGTAGGCTTTTGTGCAAGATTTGATCTCTTTCTCTCATTGTAGAGCTTTAGAGCATTTTTTAGTATATGTTTAATCTTTTGATTTTCTAATGTCATTTGCATTCATATTTCACATCTTCTTCGTTGGTCTTAAACCAGTTTTCAGATGCTTATCCATTGTCCACTTTTCTATGTATCTGTTTCTTCTGTTTGTTTTCAGTATTGTCTTTTATTCTTTAATCAGTTTTATTTGGACCACAACACCACTCTCTCGGTTTTGACCATTCTACTTCGCTGGAAAAAAAAAACACAAAAATACAAATTGAGAAAGCTTTAGAGCATTTAAAAGCTACGTGTGAAGGAGACATCGTGTTTGTCGGCAAGATCTATATCATTTGTGACTGATCTAACGGGAAAAATTCGAAAATTTTAATTCATTTAAATAATCCAGCTACTTCTGGGCCATCACAATCATCTTCATCGTCTTCTGATCTCTTTAGCACTAAATTAAATTCGTAGTCAATAATATAACTCAAGAGAAAAGACATATTATTACTAAGTCCGTGGTCTTTGCTTCCATTTCAATCCAGTTTGTGTTTGGTTTCGCCTGTCGGAGAGAGAAACGAAAGGAACAAAAAAAAAATGGAAGATCCTTTGATTGGTAGAGAGAGTCGTGGTGGTGGTGGCACGGATCGGATCGTTCGTAGATCAGAAGCCATCACACATGGTACCACGTTTCAGAAAGCTGCTGCTCTCGTTGATCTGGTTCTCCATCTATCTCTTAACTCCCTAATTATATTCGTCTTCTTCTTCTAATCTTTATCAGAATTCTGACATGATGCATAACTCCATGAGGGAGAGATTCTGTGTGTGTGTTGGTTTATGTCTGAAAAGTCAAATCGTTTATTATGAATAATTTAATTACCTTCTCTATTCATCAGAAAATGATTTTTTTTGTTTCCACCTCAAATTTTCTCCATATAATCATTACCAGACTACAATTGTTCGGTCGAAATTGTGAACTGGAATTTTTATTTCTTTGTCATTTTAGGAACCTTTTGGTTCTGTTGATTGAATCTGGTACGTGTGTATGTATGTAGGCTGAAGATGGTATTGGTCTACCAGAGCAAATACTTGACCAGTCCAGCTTCGGAGAGTCTGCAAAGTACTACTTCTTCTACACACGATTAGATCTCATCTGGTCACTCAACTACTTCGCTCTCATTTTGATTAACTTCTTTGAGGTGCACTTATCACTCGCCCTGATTATCAAAAAAAAAAAAAAAAAAAAAAAAAACACAATTAAGAAAATTAAAAAGTGTAACAGTCTTTCTTGCCTGTCTTTTATAGCAACCCTTGTGGTGTGAAAATAAGCCTACGCCGTCTTGCAAAGACAGAGATTACTATTACCTAGGGGAGTTACCTTACTTGACCAATGCAGAATCCATTATCTTTGAGGCAAGTACTTGTTTCCCTTTCATTTTCGCTGTAGATGCATACATTTTTAGTGAAAAT
This sequence comes from Brassica oleracea var. oleracea, assembly GCF_000695525.1. Taxonomy (NCBI): domain Eukaryota; kingdom Viridiplantae; phylum Streptophyta; class Magnoliopsida; order Brassicales; family Brassicaceae; genus Brassica; species Brassica oleracea. Next base: position 1,645,030 of record NC_027756.1, read on the forward strand.
GAGCACACGAGATACATATGAATCAACTTGAAAGTTCAAGAATTGAGATGTATTATATACTTTTGTGAAGACTAGTTGATAGATACTCGTTTAAGTAGCTGTTATTATTATTATCATACTCTCGTCTTATCTTCCATTGTTGTGATTGGTTGAAATTCTTATATTTTGCACTTCTCCCATATAGGTAGTTACACTGGTTATACTACTTGTACATACTTTCTTCCCAATCTCCTATGAAGGGTCCAGGATCTTTTGGACAAGTCGCCTTAACCTAGTGAAGGTAAGCCTCCTCACTGTCTCTTGCTTCTTCTATTTGTTCAAAATTTGGTCCAATCCAAGCTATTGATTTCCTCTTTTTAAGACAATAACTGTCTTCTTCTTCTTCTTGATTCCAGGTTGCTTGCGTTGTAGTTTTGATAGTTGATGTGCTGGTTGACATTCTGTACTTGTCTCCAGTGGCTTTCGATTTTCTCCCTTTTAGAATCGCCCCTTATGTGAGAGTCATCATATTCATCCTCAGCATAAGGTACTAAATAGATTTACGCTTCTCTACTATCAACTCTTCTCTACTATAATGTTTATTTAAATATTTTTACAGGGAACTTCGAGACAGCCTCGTCCTTTTGTCTGGAATGCTTGGCACATATTTGAATATCTTGGTCAGTGGTCTTCCCAATCAAAGTAATGAACTCGTATTGATTGTCATTCAATGCTTGACTTCTTTGAATATCTCCGCAGGCTCTATGGATGTTGTTCCTTCTCTTTGCCAGTTGGATTGCCTTTGTTATGTTTGAGGACACACAGCAAGGACTCACGGTCTTCACTTCTTACGGTGCTACTCTTTACCAGATGTTTATTTTGTTCACGACATCCAACAATCCTGATGTCTGGATTCGTGCTTACAAGTAAGTATATGGCGAACAAGTCCATTTTACTTGTATTGAGTTGCATCGGCGACTGATTTGTTCTGCTTTTGTATAGGTCTTCTCGCTGGTCTTCGTTGTTCTTCGTGCTCTACGTGCTGATTGGCGTCTACTTCGTCACGAACTTGATTCTTGCCGTTGTTTACGACAGTTTCAAAGAACAGGTTTGTATTGTTCTCATCTCAAAAATTAAAAACGAATTTACTGGTTTGTATCTTATATGTTTTTTTTTTCTAATAGCTCGCAAAGCAAGTATCTGGAATGGATCAAATGAAGAGAAGAATGCTGGAGAAAGCGTTTGCTCTTATAGACAAAGACGTAAGTTCATCCATGCACAATGATTTAATCTCTCCTACATACATATAGGGATGCTCCTTACCTCATAGCTGAGCATATGTGTTCTATATTTAACAGAAAACTGGGCAGATTGATAAGGAGCAATGCATTAAGCTCTTTGAACAGCTGACTAATTACAGGTATTTTTCTATGATCTTTTGTCATTTATATGCTTTTTCATAGTCTCTTTCTTTTCATTTTTTTTTTCAACTTTTGAGATATTATATGCATTCCTTTGTGCTAATATTCAGGACGTTGCCAAAGATATCAAAAGAAGAATTCGGATTGATATTTGATGAGCTTGATGATACTCGTGACTTTAAGGTACATATATATAATCTTAAATATTACTAGTCACATTAAAATTTTCATTCATAACATTTTCCTTTTTGTTTCCTGCTGAGCAGATCAACAAGGATGAGTTTGCTGACCTCTGCCAAGCCATTGCTCTAAGATTCCAAAAGGAGGAAGTTGTAAGTCTACCTATACATTATTACTTAGCACCTCCACCATATGCTTAACACTAACCATCCTCTCTTTGTTTTAACTGCAGCCATCTCTCTTTGAAAACTTCCCGCAAATCTACCATTCTGCCTTATCACAACAACTGAGAGCCTTTGTTCGAAGCCCAAGATTCGGATACGCTATTTCTTTCATCCTCGTTCTCAACTTCATTGCTGTCGTTGTTGAAACCACGGTATGTCTTGTTCCCATAACGTGCATCTCCTTGACATGTAGTTTCTAAGTTTTTTCACAAGCCATAATATGTTTTTTTTGTATGCAGCTTGATATTGAAGAAAGCTCAGCTCAGAAGCCCTGGCAGGTTGCAGAGTTTGTCTTTGGTAAGAACTTGAATATTACCTTCTCTCCAGCTCTCCACTTGTTATCAATCCTTTTTCATTAATTAATTATTTTTATTTTCTTTTGATGTTTTTCATACAGGTTGGATATATGTGTTGGAGATGGCTCTGAAGATCTATTCATATGGATTCGAGAATTACTGGAGGGATGGTCAAAACCGGTTTGATTTTATAGTCACATGGGTCATAGGTAAAACCTTTTGAAGCAGCATTTTATTTTATTTACTGTCAATTGAGAGTGATTGATTACTATAATTGATAATCTTTGCATTTGCAGTTATTGGTGAAACAGCTACCTTCATAACTCCAGACGAGAACACTTTCTTCTCAAACGGAGAATGGTGAGGAATAAATAACTATGACATGATTGTTACAATGGTTTTCAAAATCCTGACACTGGTTTCTCTGCTTGTCACTGATAGGATCCGATACCTTCTCCTTGCAAGAATGTTGAGACTGATAAGGCTTCTTATGCACGTCCAGAGATACCGAGCGTTTATTGCGACATTCATCACTCTTATTCCGAGTTTGATGCCTTATTTGGGTACCATCTTCTGCGTGCTGTGTATCTACTGCTCTATTGGTGTACAGGTAGGCTACCACTGAACAGCCCCTTTCATGTGTGTTTCCCTGTCTTTGAGAAATAAAACTTTATTCGTTTCGTTTTGTTGATAGGTCTTTGGTGGGCTTGTGAATGCTGGGAACAAACAACTCTTCAAAACTGAGATGGCTGAGGAAGAGTATCCTTTTTTTTATGCACTCTTTACTTGGTACATCTGTTTTTGTGTATATGATTGGTTTCTTGACTAGAGAAACTCAGCTATCTACTGTTCAACTTCAATGACTATCCCAATGGAATGGTCACACTCTTCAATCTGCTAGTGATGGGTAACTGGCAAGTCTGGATGGAGGTAAATTTTCAATCTCTTAGTCCCAATTCTTTTAGACTCGTAATAGTTTTGCCAACAAGAAGCATTGATAGTTCTTATGGTGCTTATTCTTTAAGCTACTCTTTAATGGTGTTTTCTTTAGAGCTATAAAGATTTGACCGGGACGTGGTGGAGCATTACGTATTTCGTCAGTTTCTACATTATCACTGTTTTGCTTCTGTTGAATTTGGTGAGATTCACTGACACACCAAACTGGTCGTGATTGTTGTAAGAGAAACCAACTAGTCTTTGACTAATTATGCATGATTCTACGTTTCAGATTGTTGCCTTTGTCTTGGAGGCCTTCTTTACTGAGCTGGATCTTGAGGAAGAGGAGAAATGTGAAGGACAGGTTAGTTAATTTTCTTCTTCGGTTTGTCCTAGAGTTATATGGATAAAGGTGTAGACCTTTGATTCTTGTGATCTCCTTGTTGTTGCAGGATTCTCAAGAAAGAAGAAACAGGCGTCGATCTGCAGGGTAAGCAGAGAGATACCAAATCTTGTTTTTGTTTTATTAATTTAACAGCAGAGACTTAGAAAAATCTGACGTTTTTTTTGCATGTTTGTTGTTGTGAAATGGTTTAAAAGGTCGAAGTCTAGGAGTCAAAGAGTTGACACACTTCTTCATCACATGTTGGGTGATGAACTCAGCAAACCAGAGTGTTCTACTACTGCTACTGATACATAAAAAGCCCGTTAAAAAGGTTTTTTTGTTCTCTTTTAATATTTTGTTTTTGGAAGCGTTCTTGATTCTATGTAGAGAGAGTCAAAGAGAATCTTCTGCCTGTCTCTGAGCAAGGTTTAAGAACCATGATATTCTGATAAAACTCTAGAACACCCTTTTCTGTTTGAGATTCGGACAAAAACCCTAGAACACTTTCTTGCAGTTGTTTAATGTGGACGCAAACTTTATATTATATCTGTATATATATGGTTGTGGTGGCAGCCTGGCAGGGACTCCTGTCAGAGTTAAAATTTCCATTGTTTATTTATTTTACGTTCTCCGTATAGACATCACACCTTTTTTTTAAGATCTTAATCCACTTTTTAATAGTATAGATGTTCATTTAGCTAAACGTAATAAGAGAACTACATAAATTAAATATTAATAAAATAGGCAGATTATATTTAAACGATTTATGAGTTAATTTTTCAAGTATTTATAATAATACATAATTTAACGATATATTATATTTGTTAGGATAATTGCAGACTTTTTCTTAGCAAGAAGACATGAAGTAAATAGTAATAACAGTGTTTTAGTGATTTAAACTCTCAACTATTTTTAGATCGGATAGAAATTTTTCAACTAAAATTCTCCATGGCCTCCCTCTCCAACTCGGTTGAGCACCCTTCCCTTGCCGTCATGGCTGAGCAGGGTTTGAGAACTACTGAAGATGCTTCCATCTAGCCTCCTCAAGTTGCTCGAACCTCTGTCTGTCCATGAGGCGACTGCGCAAGCTTTGATAACCATGATCTTCAGACAAAACCCTATAACTCTTTCTCTATCGTATACTTATAAAGCATTTTACTCAAACAGAATTCTTTTCAATTCTAAGATTTATAAGTTTGCATACAATAATATGTTCTTAAAACTTGTATAGTTACAGTATAGAAATAATATTTTATTTAAGAAAATTTAAATTTTCATGTTATGTTTCAAAAAATATACTTTAGCATCTTTCATTTTAGTATAATGTGGAGATTTATAAGTAAAGCAAAAAAAAATATTTAAATTATAAATAAAAATTTATGTAATGGTTCTCTATATAATTAAATATATGTTTCCAGAAATAATTAAATATAAGTTGTTAGAAAATATTTTCTTACAATATAAATTATTAAAAAACATATTTTCGATATTATTTAATATATTATAAAATTAAAGCACACTGGTACTTTAGCTAATTATTATAAGAAGGAGATATACTTAGGCTCCGAATGGGAACAGCGGATTGAGCGATGCGGGACAAGCGGATTGGATAGTGCGGTACGGTTTAACTGCGGTTTTGTAAACTGCGGATTATTAGCGGTTAAACAAAAAAAAAACGGTACAAAATAAAATGTAAATGGTAACAAAAAGCAAGTGCGGTACATAACCAAAAGTGGAATGGTAAAAGTAGAATAAGCGGTGCGGATAAAACTTAAATTTAAATATATTTTAATAAAATAAAAGATATAATTATTATTAATAAATATATAAAATTTAAATTCTTCTTATTACACCACATAGACAAATATACAATCAAGAATTTAAATTTTCCCACAACATATTTGCAATATTATCCCTTATTCGAGCCATATATTCTCCATCTATTGTATTTGTAGCATTTAATGCTTCCGTGTCGTCTAAATCGTTCTCCGAGTTGAAGCATGACGCCGATTGAAGAGTTCTTCTTTATTTTTTGGAGGGGGACCATAGTTAAATTGTGACATATGATACCTCACAACTCTATTACGTGATGACCTATAGGGAGCTAGAAACCCTTGTTTATTGGGATAGCCGGAATCGACAAGATAATACTTGTCAAGTGGAGGCATAGGAAACTCAGAATCACTTTCTTTTGCCATGGTTAGAACAGCTGTGTCGTGACATGATCCTGGAGCTCCATTCCAAATATAAGTGAATAACATATTGAAGTCACATATTGCCATGATGTTCAATGATGCATTATCATGTCGATTCCAATACATTCCTTGTAACTCAGGAGTGACTTTGACACAAACATGCGTTCCATCCATCGCTCCAACACAACCGCTAAAATACGGATAATTTACTCGGTCTACTAGAAGTCTTTCAGGAATTCGCTGTAGTTCTTGTGTTGTTGGAGTTCTAATATAATCACATGCAAGAAGTTCAGTTGCTGTCAAAACTTCACTAAATTTTCTCATCACAGTCTCCTGATTTCGTCCAAACCTCAAACTGACATCTCTCTGAACTTCATTGTGTCCACATATCACTAGAAATATAACCACACTTTCTTCAATGCTTATATTGGATGTCGGTTGTAGACTGTAATTTGTTTGTAGAATGTTACACAGTGCTGTGAAACATGGAAGTGACATTCTTAGTAACTGAAGACAAGCTGCATCATCTT
>NC_027756.1:1652518-1664515 GCF_000695525.1 Brassica oleracea var. oleracea
CAGTAATAGTTTCTTGCATTGTTGTCTCAAATGATTGTTTTCGCCGACTTCCTCGTGAACCACTTCCAACATTAGTTCCTGAGCTTCCACCTGATCTATGCAAACTACCCCCTCGTCTGCCACTAGAGTGTGAACTACTCCCACGTCTCCCACGTTGTTCACCTCTTCCAATATTGATTCCAACTGCATCATGGGTAAATTCATTTGAAGGATGTGAATCATCATCTAGGTTGACCCGATACACTTCTTCATTTTCTTGTGTGTCTGGAACTTCAGTGTCTAGCATCTCATTCCCATCAAAATCTGAGTATCCATGTGTGGAGTCATCACCTCGTCTCTCATTCATTATCTCTTGTCTTCTTTGTCGTGCAGAATGTTGGGGTTGCGAGTATACATCATGTAACGCAAAACATCGTACCATTATATCCCAAAATTTTGGCGGCTCTCGGTTGAACGATTTTGTTAATCTACATCCCTATTCAAAAAATATATATATATGTATAATTATGTTAATTTTGTAATATGTATCTTAATAGTTGATAATGTAAATATAATATTTAGTGGTTATTACCGCTTCGTGATTATCCCACCACTCCGGAGATGCGTAAATCATTGATGTGAGCAAACTTGAAATGGTGTGAGCAATTCAATTGCTTCCAATGTAGAACTTGATGAACTTAATATAAATGTTTTAAAAAACACTTTGAGAAAACAACCACCAACTAGAAAATTAACATTAATATATTTTACGCAATTAAAAATTTTCTATAATAATTTAACTTAAATAATTAAGTTTTGATATATAAATATATAGTAGTTTATATTGTATTATTATATTTTTAAAATAACATTTTTTTGTTTCATATATGAAAATAAGATTAAAATATATATTTTAAACTTAATTATTAATATTTATAAACTAAAGATTCATGGGTGTACCTTTCCAAAATTCAAATGTGATTTCAAGGTGCACCTGCAAAAAAAAAAAATGAAATGACAAAAAATTGTTAATGAAATTAAATAAAAAAAATAAACTGAAATAAAGAAAACCCCAGATATATTGCCATACCTTTGCTCGTTGCTTTGAAGTTGTGTCTGCAAAATTTTCCTCTTTCATATCTATTTATATACGAACAAAATTTCAGAAAGAAGAAAAAAAAATTATGTGTTTCACGTGCTTTGCTAGTTAACCACTCAACCACTTAACAAACCACACCTACTTTGCTACTTCTATGTTCACGTGCGTATTCTAAAACGCACTTCCTGTTTCTTTTTTTATTATTTTTTTTACTTTTAAACCACATCATGTGTTTTGTATAATTATTAGAGATGAATGGTACCATGATTTCTGTTCTGCCATGCGTTTTCGTTGTTCAACTCATAACATTCAATACCTTATTTTTAGTCATATTTCTGACTTGCTTTTAAACATTAACTATAATATTTTTCTTAAACATTAACAATATATATTTCGATCTTGGAGTTTTAATCGGATCTGCCAGCAGAGACTGTGCTGTCTTTTGTTGTTCGGATCTTTTTTAGTGGATTCGAGAATTTTGGAGCAGCAAAAGTTAGCAGAAGAACATAAAATTGGCTAGAAACAGAAAGCAGTTTCTGTCAATCCTAACTCTCAAAATCATAGCGTGTGTTATCTACGCGTTATTGTGATTTTGTTTTCTAGCTACCAACCTCGTGGTAGTGATTGACACGTTCTACCAATATTTAAATGCAATCTGGAAAGAAAAGAACTGACGAATGATATTTATATCCCTGGAGAATGGAGACGACTCAGACCGTCAGACGAATGACGAAGCGCAATTTTTTAATTAAATTACTTAGAATTTTTCAAAATCGAGTAAAGTAAAAACTATGATAAGAACACCGATACATTCATCTTGTTTTTTTTTGTTGCTAAAAATACATTCATTAACTTATATGACAAAATATTTCCTATAATTTATCTTTAGTCTAGGTCCTTTAGATTAGTGTTTTGAATCTATTAATATTTTGACACCGTCGGAAATTTATTTACTTTCAAAAGATAATATGTTTGTAAATTTTGTTCTATTAAATTCATTCACAGCACATTTATAACTTGTAATCCCACCGTATCACTTTGGTGTTTAGATGAAATAAATTTGTTTCAAAATAATTGATGTTCTTGTTATTCTAGATAAAATTTAATATCATTTGAATTTTGTGATCAATTATAAAATACTGTATTTTTTTATTGGTTGAATTAGTTTCATTTAATGATATTTTTATGTAACCAACATAAATTGTATAAAAGTTTGTATTTTCTTAATCTATGTGCAAAAACCTTAAAAACCATTTATATTGAAACAGAGAGAGTATAAATTTCTTGTATATAATTTAGGAATCGAAATAAAGACACAAAACATTACTAGTAGCTTATTAATGTTTTTATAATTTTTTAGAAAATATTTCTAAAAGTAATACTCCCTAAAATAAATATCGTTTTATAATTTCAATGTAAAATTTATTAACGATATTCTCTAATCTATTTTTTATTGGTTGAAATATGAAGAATTGTATAGATAATGTTTTTATTTGAAAATATGTAAAACTAAATGATGTTTTAATATGTAGGCATAAATCTAAAATTACAATTAAAATGAAAACGATGGAGTATTACGTCAGTCAGGCCGTGACAATTAGCTTACTAATAATTAGTTTTAGAACTAAAATGATTTATGCTAATATTAAATACTTTTAGTATTTCTAATTTAAAATATAGAAGAAAAAAAAAAGGAAAAGGCAACTCCCTTGTTTCTTTGTATCATTCTTCCCGTCTCAGCGATCTCAAATTCTCAACCAATACAATAAACAAACATATAGCCGTTGGCTTTTAAGTCAACTGTGGCTAGAGCAGCAGATCAAGACTCTTGAGGAGGATGGAGAAGAACGGTATCGATGAAGATCGAACGGCCCTGATCTTACTCGGAACAGGCTGCTCCGGCGCAGTTCCCGAGTTCGGATGCTTACTCCAGCCGTCAGATCCTCCGTGCCATGTCTGCTCTCAGTCCCTCTCTTTACTACCTCACCTTAACCCTAATTACAGGTAAATCTTGTCTCTTTCCGACATCAGATAAATCTTGTTGTTGTCTGCAAAGACCCTTTTTGATCTCTCTGTTCGAAAAACCTTGTCTTTCTTCTTGATGAATCTTGTCTGTTCAATTGATGTCTCTAACAAAATCCCTTTTATTCATTCTTGAATCTTGATACTTTTGGCAGATGCAATACATCGCTTCTGATTGATTATTGCTGTGAGGAAGAAAATGGTAGACATTATTACATAATCATTGATGTTGGCAAGAGTTTCAGAGAACAAGTCCTTCGTTGGTTTACCTTCTACAAGATTCCACGAATTGATTCTGTTAAGCCCTTCTTGAATTCTTACATCTTTTGTCTAGAAGATTGAAACCTAACTTTTACTGATTAATGATATTGTATTACATTTTGTAGATCATTCTAACTCATGAGCATGCAGACGCAATTCATGGCCTAGATGATATTCGATCTTTTCAACCGCGTGGTTCAGCCATTGACACCAATCCACTTCCTGTCTTTCTATCTCAGTTCACCATGGAAAGGTAAAAAAAAAACTTTTGTTTTTTTCTTTCCTTTTTTAGTAAGTGTTCTTTGATGAGACATTTGTGCAGCATTTCTACGAGGTTTTCTTATTTGGTCGAAAAGAAGGCTAAACAAGTACCTAGACGGGTCTCACAGCTTGACTGGAGAATCATAGAAGAGAACTGTGACAAACCATTCATTGCCTCTGGCTTATCTTTCACTCCTCTTCCAGTTAAACTTCTTTTTGAGTAATAAATAAAAAAAAAGGTATGATTCTTTCTTACATGAGATCTTGATCTTTTTATGTTTTGCTTTTAGGTTATGCATGGAGAGGATTACGTTGCTTTAGGTTTCCTCTTTGGCCATAAAAGTAAAGTGGCTTATATATCAGATGTTTCACGCATCCCACCTAGTACTGAGTATGGTATGAGCTAATAATCATTTAAAATCTCACAATTTAGCATTGTGTCTAGCTATGATTGATCCTGTTACGAATCTTTGACTATGCAGCCATTTCTAAAGCTGGGGCTGGACAGTTAGATCTTCTTATCCTTGATACAAATATTCCATTTAAGGTAACTTTTTGCTACTTTTTTATTGTTCATGGAAACTTCTTATTTTCTGACCATCTCTTTTGACAATAGAGAGGACTACAACCTACACACATTTGTTTTCCTGAGGTTAGTTTCAATGTTTTTTCTTCATTTGTCAAATAATGTTTCTAGATTATGATCCTTTTTGAAGATAATTCTTCTTTAGGCTCTTGAGATTATAAAGAGGCTATGTCCAAAGAGAGCGCTTTTAACTGGTATGACACACGATTTTGATCACCATGAATACAATAAGATGCTTGCAGAATGGTCTCTAAGGTACGCAATGAAAAAAAAAGTGTTGTATCATTTTCGTAATTCCACATAGCTGAAAGCTAATGGACTATGTACATTTTTCTAGGGAAGGAATCCATGTACAGCTTGCTCATGATGGATTAAGGCTTCCAATAAACTTATGAAATGGAGTGACTAGTCTCATGATTCTTGTTAAATCTGAATACTGATACAGAAATAAAATCTCTGTTTATTTACTTTATTTGGGAACGGTTAGAAATTTTAAGACCAATCTCTTGAAACAACTTCTCTAGTTCTGAAATCTCCTTCTCAAGATCCACTTCATCTTCTCTTGTGACCTTCTCATGCAGTTCCATTAGTCTCTGAGCCCCAGCATTCACTTCTTCTGCTGAATCCTTAAGAACTTGCCTCATGATTCCATTTTCTTCTTGAACTTCTTTGTATCTCCTTTTAAGAGATCTGTATCCATCAATAGACTTGAGAAGCTGTTCAGACAACTCTTTGTTTCTTCCCTGAAGAGGCATGTCTTTGTCTCCTCCTCCTCCATCACCATCTTCTTTCTTGTGCTCCACCGCGCAGTTCTGAACTTTCTTAAGTAGCTTCTCGTTCTGAGCCTTGAGATCGCTTATAAGCTCCTCCATCTCGGCCAACTCGTAAGCTTTCCTCGAAAGCTCGATAGCCATTATCTCTTTCTCCTTGCCTAAACTGGAACACATCATCTGAAGACTCTTTCTTGCAGCCATGCTCGCGCTTAGCTCTTTTCTCAGCTTCTGAACATCGTCAGGATCGTTTAAAGGTGGCTTTGTGGGACTCCTGTTGGGATCTTGCCTAGGTTTCAGTTCTGTGTTGCATCTTCTAAGCTCTTTTTTCCCTGAGGATGATGATTGTTGCTGAGCTTTCAGGATCCGTGTCTTTAAATCGTCGAGAATCGCCATCATTGTGTTGACTCTCTGTGCCTTCCATTCATCGCGTTGCTTTGTGTTCGCTTCGTTGTGGTCTTGAACGAGTTTGAGAAGTAGCTTAACATTCGTAGAGATGCCTTCACACACACGCAAAGAAACACATTTAACAAATTTCTTGTCACGCAAGTCAACGTTTTAATTTTTTTTTGTTTTTCTTGGCCAAAAACAGAAAAGCAAAAACCAGTGTTAAAAAAAATCACTAGTCGGTAATAGAGATGTTTAAACGGATTACCCGCCGGGAAGACATTTTATAGAAATTAATAGTTTTTGTTAAGAGAAATCGTTTTGGTTACAACTTATAACCCATTTGTTGTCTATGCATACCCTAAGCGCTGCGATTTTTATAATATTGGGGGAAACTATAGAAATCAGGTCTTCAAGCGGTCTTTGTTACCGTGTTTAATCAATTTTGAGAAGAAAATCAAGAAAAATAACTCTCTTTTTTTGGTAAAAATGTTACAAGAGAAAGAACTCTAAGATTAATATATAAAATGTTATATGATTGATGTTACCTTCTAAACCAGAAGTTTCATGAGATTGATGCTCAGTGGTTCTTGTTGGGGAGGTAACAGATCCAGAATCAGAAGGAACTAAATCCGGCGAAGAAAATGCTCGGAGCCGGCTCATGTTTCTCCGTTTAGAAACGCCGTCTGGAGAGGCAATCAGACAAGAACTAATGGACAAAGGAACATGTTGGAGACTTGGACAATAAAGATTATGGTTGTTGCAATGTTGTATGGCGTGATTAGTGGAGAATCATCTTGTCTTATCTGATCCTTTTGGCTCGGCTTTTCTCCAACTAATTTTACCTGATTTACCTCATTTCACGCTCTATTTTCCATTTTTCTATTAAAAACATCGAACGGCAACTACCCCTAGCAGTTTATTGGATTATCGGGCCTCTAATACTTGTCACAGATTGTGGTGATTGGTAATTTATTTGTAATATTTGAATTAAGATTTCTTATATATAATGGCTGTAGTGAAATGTTTAAAAAATGAAATTGCTACATACTATATTACGACAGCATATTTATATTTTTGATCAATTGTTCCAAAAAAAACTTTAGAAAAGTATATTTGCGAATGAGATCAAAAGATAAAAAAAAGTATATGCTAATTTAAAAATCAGAAAAATTGATTTCCAAAAATAATGTCCCGATATAAGATGAAATTCACAGACCGAGTAAGCGTCGGGAGCGTTGTATTATGGTGTCATGAGAATTAATCTGAAAACCTGAAGATAAGAATACTTGGTGGTAAATGGTAATGTAGGTCTATGCATATCTCTGTAAAACATTGGTTTTGGCTCTCGGAATTTTTAAGTTTAATATAGATAAGGTATATAATCTTTTTTTATGCACAAGGTATATAATCCTTAAAATTGTTAAAAAATAATAATAAAATTTTGTACCTCTAAAGTTTTAGGACTGACAATGCACGGTCTGATCACTTTGAACAATGCAATGATAGGCTGTATTGATAATTCGAGTGGAGGGGCTCTGGGTAATAAATTCGTTCATGCACTCTTTCATGGTAAGTCCATAAGCAGTTTTAGTGAACGTCTTTGTCCTCTTCTATGACTAATTTCCACTGTCCGTACTCCATGTGTGTATTAGAATTATGATATCTTGATTTTTTAAGTTAATAGGCAGCCAAGCCCTAACGTTACTTTGCCTTCAATTATGATGTAGATACGTAATACCATTAATAATATTTGTCTTTTTGAGTGATATAAACGAAAAGTCTTGAAAGTTGAAACTGCTTCACGTACTTATTTAATGGACTCGAGGCAGTTTGACCATTCAGAGAAAATGGTCTCTTCCTCTTAGCCGTTGCCCTCTGCCTTGGAACCATATGGTCATTAAGTGATGGTGATGTCGACGAGAAGTCTTGAGACTTGAAACTTACTTCACTCCCTTTTTATTTAAATAGATTGACTTGAGACTGTTTGATCATCAGACGAAAAATGGCTTCTTCATCATCCTTGTGGCCGTTTCCTACTCCGCCGTCTTTGACTCAGGTGATGAAAGAAGACGGAGAGTGCATAAACTGGGCGGAGCTTCCGTCTGAACTAACGTCATCCATCCTGCGGAGGCTTAGCTCGATCGATATATTGGAAAACGCTCAGAAAGTGTGTACATCGTGGCGTGGCGTCTGTAAAGACCCTGCCATGTGGCGGAAGATTGACATGCGTAACCTAGGAAAATTTTTCTACAAGGACAGACACAAACACGTGGCTATGTGCCGTCACGCAGTCGATCGTAGTCTGGGAGGTTTGGTTGAGATTGACATTTGTTATATCGGTACTGATTCTCTTCTCAACTACATCGCCGACAGGTTTATCTCTCCCTCTGTGTCAAAACCTCTGGTTATAGCAGAGGTCACTTGTTGCTAGGAAAATTTCTTTTGTTAATATGTTTTGCATTTCGTCGTTCTGAGTCTTTTATTTTGCTTCGGTCTTTTAAATTGTTACACCCAATTACTTGCAGATCAAGTAACCTGAGAAGCCTTAGACTTGCTATGTGTTCTACGGTAACATCTGAAGGACTTACTGAAGCAATTGCGAAGCTTACATTGCTTGAAGACCTCGAGGTCTCATACTGCTCACTCTCAGCTGAGTCTCTGAAAGTTGTAGGCCAGTCTTGTCCTAATCTGAAGACACTGAAGCTAAACCGCGAGGGAGTAAACCGTTTTCCGTACGAGAGCGACGATGATGCTCTTGCAATCGCTGAAACGATGTCCAGACTTAGACACCTCCAGCTTTTCGGAAACAAATTAACAGACGCTGGTTTAAGAGCCATTCTTGATAACTGTCCTGATCTGGAACATCTCGATCTACGTCTGTGTCTCAACGTTTACCTTTTTGGAGATCTGAAGAAGCGTTGTTCTGAGAGGGTCAATGTTTTGAGACGACCTTTTGACTCGATTTTTGGTTACCCATATGAGGAGGCTGTGAACCATATGGACACATGAAGATCCTTATGCTGATTATTATCATGAAAGTGACAGTGACTATTCTGAGTATGATTACGATGATTATGATAATGATTATGATCCTTTTAAGAAAAGTTTGTGAATTTATCCTGCAATATTAATGAAATAAAGCCTTTCGCCAGTTAGAATCGTTCAAAAAGAGATTTTTTAAAGCTTGGTTCTGTTTAAATTTCATACCGGATAGAACAGAACCAAGCTTTAAAAATCTCTTTAAATTTTTTTAAAGCTTGGTGCCTGATTTAATTACTTGCAGGTCAAGTCGTCTGGAAAGCCTTAGACTCATAATGTTCTACCCAGTAGCAGACGAGGAATTTGTAGAAGCAGTGAGGAAGCTGCTGTTGCTTGAATACCTCGAGGTTACATACGGCTCACTGTTTGGAGAGTCTCTGATAATTGTAGGACAGTCTTGTCCGAACCTGAAGACATTGAGGCTAAACTCCGAACCTGAACCCAAGTTTTATGACGAAGAGTGTAATGACGAAGAAGCTCTAGGGATTGCTGAAAGCATGCCGGAACTACGCCACCTCCAGCTCTTTGGGAACATACTTACCAACACGGGCTTGACCGCCATACTTGATGGCTGTCCTCACCTGGAACACCTTGACTTACGCAAGTGTTTCAACGTAAGACTTGAAGGGGATCTGGAGAAGAGATGTTCTGAGAGGATCAAAGATTTGAAACGCACTCGGGAAAAATAAGTGCAATCTCCTAGGAGTTGGATACTTGCTTTCGAACTTTGCAATTGTCATTTATACCATTCAACCACCTAAACATGTAAGACAAGAGTTAATAATGATACAAATATAGAATGAATAGAAAGGAAAATCTACTTTTCTTGAACTTTTCATTATGATTGAAGGATCTGATTTCTCTACTTTGATGGATTGCATCAAAAGAGATAGTGCCTGATCTCTTTCAAAGTCAACCATAATTATATCGGACAATAAACCTTTGTTGATGACTCTTTTAAGATCTGAAACTTGCTGACACAACAGCTTCAATCTCTTAGTCTGTAGAAAGATAAATATTATCAAATTATCAATCATAAAAAAGAACAATATTCAGAATGATTAAATACTTACAGGTATCAGTGACATGAACCCGTCCGGGATTCGATCAGAAAACGATCATGTACACAAGAATTTGTGTGACTGTCAAATTGCAAGAGTATCCTTCTGATTAAAAATTGTCTCTTCACCGCAGTAATAGAAGATATGTTCCATAAATAGCATTTAAAAAAAAAAAATAATACAACTTTTTGATTAAAAATTCTAAAAAGATGTCCATCTATTAACAAAAACTCTTACTATCTAAATTTCTAAATCACAAACCCAAATCTACAATATTTTTTCATAAAAATGATAATTTCCATAAATAGCTTTAAAAAATATCATTTTTAGAATACAACTTTTTGATTAAAAATTCTAAAAGGATGTCCATATATCAACAAAAACTCTTGTTATCCTAATTTCTAAATCAAAATATCAAATCTACAATATTTTTCTACAAAATGATTACTTTCCAGAAATAGCATTTTTAAAAAATATATATATTTAAAAAATACAAATTAATACATGTATTAACAAAGGAGGGACTTACCAAAGCACTTGTGAAGCTTCCATTGCTTGAAGAACTTGAAGTCTCATACTGCACACTTTTAGCTGAGTCTCTGAAAGTTGTTGGTCAGTCTTGTCCTAAACTGAAGACTCATCTCCAACTCATTGCTATTTTAACCTGTATAATAGTATTTAGAGGTGAAATAGATCCAACTCACCTCTATTTATTCCTCTATAATAGATATCTCTATTTTTTCTTCTATTTATAGAGGAAGAAATAACATTCTTCTATTTTTTACTCTACATTTAGAGATTGATATTTTAGAGGAATACATTAGAGCATATCTCAGAGTTTCTCTATTTTTGAGGTCAAAATAGCAAAATATATTGGAGATGTCTAAAGCTAAACCGCCGGTGTTACGAGCGTCCTCGGTACGTGAGTGAAGATGATGCTCTAGCAATCGGTGAAACAATGCCTGGACTTTGCAACCTACCGCTTTTTGGAAACATGTTATCAGACATTGGTTTAAACGCCATTCTTGATAATTGTCCTAACCTGGAACATCTTGATTTACGTTTGTGTCTCAACGTTAACTTTGTTGGAGATCTGGAGAAGCGATGTTCAGAGAGGATCAAAGTTGTGAGACGTCCTGATGACTCGACTCATGATTATCCATATGATGTACTTTTTTATGATTCGGGTTCATTTGAACATTATTACCCTGAAGACCATTACTTCCCAGCTACCAGCGACCATTATGGCGACGATCAGTATGATATTGATATATTCGGTTTCATTCAAATCTAAGTTCGTGTTCGCTGGTGAGGTCTTTTCATTATTTCTCAAGTGTTTTAATTTGTTTTTTGAGGTTCTTTTCGCGTTATAGACATGTGTCTTTTATTTGCGAAACTCTTTTTTTTATTATTATAATTTATAACTCAAGAATGCGATTGTTTGAGTTTATTCTGCAACATTGAAAAGAAGCTTGTTCCTCTATAAAAAAAAAAAAAACAGACAATAAAGAACCACAAAGATCTTGCAATAATACTCTCTCAACCATAAAAATTCTTAAAGAGACATTAATCATCTCTATGGTCCTATACTGCTCCAGGTTCTATTATATGGTAGCGTTAACGATCAGAGAATCTCTGAAAAAAACTAATGAGGTTATGGAACAAATCCATCAACCGGAAAGTTGCTTGTGGCTGAAGGAATGGCCAAAAGCACACCATCAAGCTCTGGTCTTGCAATGACTTGGCATCCCAGTCGTGATCTGTTACATTTTTTTGTGTCTAGGAACATGAGATACAGATCTTTTCTTTTGGTTTAAGAGATAAGAGAGAAAGTTTACGCTTCTGTGAGTCCAAAAGCAAGATCAAGCATATCATTCACCTCCTCATCGGTTGGTTCTTCAAGTTTGTTTTAGTACTCTTTAATCTGTAAATTCAAATTCCAGATACTCTTTTTTAATCAGCAGTCATTGTTTCAGGGGAAGCAGAGGATGATGATGATCTGTTATTATTAATAGTGGAGGGCATGTGCTCTTGCACCATCACGATCACATGACACGTTGAACACACTAGAGAAGCCTCACAAGATTAAAGTAAAAACATTAGAAACAATGCTTAGTAATGAGAAGAAGCATTAGACAAAAAAAAATGGAAAGAGAGAAGTCTCTCTGTGCCTTCGAGGTCTAATATCATTTTCATGAGCAGCTTCCAGCACTGACAATTTTGTTACGTGTGAAGAACCATCCTCTGGTGCTTGAACATCGTGTTTTGTCCAAACGTGTTTGCAGTTCCAAGAATCTCATATTGTGAAACGGTAGAAGATGATTCTTTACTAATCCTTCTTGCTTGACAAAATCTGTCACAACATTAATAAGGGAAGCAAAGAGATAGCTGAGAAGAAAAAGAGATGCAAGCATGTGTAAGTGTATATACCTCTAAGGATTGGTTTCCCATTTGTAGTTTATAGGAATTAAAGAGATCAGACAAGAGAGTGTCTGAGAATTGAGATCTTGATCAAGCAAAGGCACTTCA